>NC_066875.1:3442792-3742792 GCF_022985175.1 Labeo rohita | reverse complement strand
AATGTGTGTTTGTAGTTGCTGGGAGCCCCTGATCTGCCCGTGGATGTTGTGGACTGCAGTAACACTGGCTCTGGACTCCTACTGGCCAAACCACTTCTGCTGAAGACTGTAAACGCTGACCAAATCCTTACTGCTAAGTTCAACATTCCTGTAAGATACTGTACATCATTTGCTCTATTTAATTGTATTTTTTAACCATCTTGTTAATGTATTTTCCTGAATTTTATGAATAGCAGGTGTTGTTGGAACTAAGGGGTCAGTTAATGCTTATAATTGTTTTTGTGTGTTTTGCTCTGTGTTTATAAAATCAGCATCTGGGACTGTTGGATAAAGCCGCAAAGAATATAATTTGTCTAATCTATTTGTTGATCTTACTGTGAATGATTCATCTGTGCATACGTTTCCTTTTTTTAATTTTTGACTGCGTAAATGAAAGTTTTAAGATGTAAATGAATCTTTCATAATAGTAAAGCATGTGAAATGTTAACTGGTTTAGCCATTTAACTTGATATCCTCATGATTAAGTGAATGTTTTTTGCATTGTTTTTGTATGCATGTAGAACCACAGGACAGTAGCATGTGTGGAACGCCAGCTGCGCGTCTTGCCCAGCTCACGAATAACCCGTTTGGAGGTCTACAGACAGGAAGAGGACTCTGATGATGTCACGGTGCTGCAGAACGCAGAGCGCATTGATTGGACGGCAGGAGACGTGCTAGGAAAACTGCGCTTCAGGCTGTATGATGAGGGCAATAGACTGGTTTCCCTTCTGCCCAAAATCACCAGCAAGATCAAGGTGATTTTTGTGTTCAGGTTCATTTTTTATGTTTTATTTTTTATTTTTTTACTACACTCAGTTGCCCCAAAAAATGAGCCAAAACAAAAGAGAGACTTAATGATGTTAACAACCTTTTAAATTACGAAATATTTTAACACGCAAAATATATTTGAAGTATATGTAATTACATAATATACATAAATAAAGGCAAGTATTTCTATATATTAACATTCATCAATAAAGTAACAATTAATCCATTTTTATAGCATTTATTAATCAACTTAATATTAATTAGCAAAAATACTATTGGTAATGGTTGTCTTATGCTTATATCATGTTTTTTTTTTTTTATTTATGTTGTTACATTAACAAATGTATGATAACCATAATCAGTAATATATTTGTATGTAATCAAATACTTACATTTCTAAATGCTGTAATTTATTTATTGTTACCAACAACAACAACGAAATTTGGTCAGATTCTGTGGTAATGTTGATTATATTTGTTATATTATACGTAATAATACTAGTAATTTTGTTGTATCTTTATTTGTATAATATAGCAAAACAATGTAACAAATAATAAAAATATCTTATTTGATATGTTTGTTGTGTAACAGCGTGCAACAATAACAAATACAATTTTTTTTTGTATTTATGTTTTTATGTTATGAGCAAATAAATGATAATAATCAATAGTATATTTGTAAGTTAACAATTACCTAGATTTATAAATACTATAAATAATTTTAAAAAATTGGTAGCATTTTTGGTTACACTTTATTTTAAGGTGTCCTTGTTACAGTGTAATTATATATTTAAATACTGTGTAAGTTGTTTGAGCAATTTGTTTTATTTAATGTATAGTATAGCATAAATAACACAAATATTGTTATTTGTTATATTTTATGTTTTATAAAACAAAACTATTATTATTATTATTATTATTATGTATAATATTGTTATGGATACAATAAATGTAATCATAATTATGTGTAATCTTTGTAATGCAGTATGTATAATTTGCACAGTATAGTACTAATATGCATAGATGTATCTGTGTGTTCTTGTAGGTGAACTGGACAGTGGATATAAGCGCAGAAGAGCTTTCTCTGGGAAAACTGCCTCCTTTATGTGTCCCAACTCTGGCACAGAGAGAGCATTTGTACGACGTGTCTTTCAACGACCAGTACACAGTCAACTTTTCCTTCATCATTGTGTAAGTTACACACAGATCACGTGTATGTCTGTTTTTCATTATGTATCTAAACAAAAGCATATCTCTGTATATGTGTGTGTCTCTGAAGGCCTCGTCCAGATGAGCCTGAGCGTTTGCGGATCAGCCTTAGCGAGTCGACTGTCAAAATGGGAGAAATTCTGTCAGGAAACATATGTAAGTATCATCTTTAGATACGTCATAATTTGGTTTGACTTCAAATCAGCAAGATGTGATGTGATTACAAAACTCCCAGTTTTCGTTATATGTAATTTCATTGTGTGTCACTTCACAGACGCTCTGTTTGTAGGTAACTTACCAGTATTGTGTTTTTTTGTTTGTTTTTTTCTTAGATGTAGAAGTTGTTGATCAGTACGGGAATAAAACGGATTGTCTGAACGCTGATATTGTGAAGAATATGAGTGTGTCTGCTGTTGGTCTGGATACATCAGCTCTGGTCATTGAATGGCAGGTACTGAATACACAACCACAAACACAAACAAATGAGCAGTTTATGATAGGGATGCCTCCTGTTCTGCCGTAACAGTCCTTACAGTTCACCAAAACGTAAAAGGAAATACTGGAGTTTAATACCTTTTTAAATAATGCAGGGTTTCTGCTGGTCCTTAAAAAGTCTTCAGTTCAGTTATATCAAAAGTAAAAAGTAAACTTCAAAAGGCTATGATTTTCATGAATAAATATGAGCACTGCAGGTTTTAAAGTCAGGTGTTGCGTTGATTTGTGTACCGCTATATTTCTGCCATTCCAAAAGCGCCACTTGCTGGCAGAGTAAATTATAATAATAAATAATAAATTAGCATTTTTAATAAACCCATCTGCTGTTCAGACCAATGTGAAAATTGACCCATATTTTTACACAGCAAACATGTAGAGTTGAAAATATGAAGTGGATTGTCAAGAAGATAATGCATTATAAAACTCTAAACAATTAACACAGTAAAATATATTTATATGTTGTTTAATTAATGTAATTGATTGATAATACTTGTTTAAGTAGTATTATAATTGATGCTTTTGAAAATGTGAAGTTTATCATTTTATAAAACTTTGTTTTTGTAAGGCCTCTATCTGAACTGTATTTTTTACAGTCATTTTACAGTTTAATGTTATCATAGACATTGCGCTACTCTGCTCATATGGTATTCATTTTTTGTGCAGGTCATAAAAATAGGTCTTAAGTCTTAAATTTGAGCTTCAAAATCCTGCAGACACCCTGTCATGTCACTTGCTACCAGACGTTTGTTAGGTCACAACACAACTGATGTGTCATCATGTGTCATCAATATCTTTTTCTTTTGTGTGTTGGACTCACTGTGAAACGCAGTGCACTGTGACTCTGTGTTGCTTCAAGCGCATCATGTGTGTTCTGTCCTATCTATATTGTTGCCTCATTAAAAAGTTGTGCTGTAGAAAATCTATATTAATTTAAAAGAAAATAACTGCACTGGGATCGGTTTTAGCTAGGCTTTTAAAAAGCATGTTGACATTTGCTGTTTACCAATGGTTAAGTTACTTTGTGGGAGGCTTTTTTTATTTATTTGGTTGGCCGTGTTTAATTTATGAGTCAATATATAATACAGCATGTGGTGTTTGCCATTCCTCATCTTAATTTGCGTTTGTTAGCAACTATTATATAAACTACTTTCATTGTTGTTGTGCTTTTGATTAGGAATGATAACAAATCCATCGTTCAAGCCTTTGTTTTAGTCTTAGAAAGTGAAAGCTGTAAGAATGGAAGCACAACAGAGAAGTATCTTAAACGGTAGAGCTGTGCAATTAATCGAAATACTGTCTCGATTTCTGCCTCCAACAATTATGAAAATGCAATAATTGAGAAAAATACAATTATTGCACCCCATTCCTCCCCTTTCTTTTTTTGGGCAGGACAGTGTAGATTAGACAGGAAAGCACTGGGTGAAGAGAGATGGGAGTGGGATTGGCAAAGGACCACAAGCTGGGATTCAAACTTGGGTCGCCGTGAGCGCAATTGCACTGTATGTAGGCGCACTAACCGCGAGGCTATTGGTGCCGACATTCCATTCCTCCCCTTTCTAACAGTGCATTTTCTTGTGTACAATAACTTAGTTTTGTATGTCTGTGCTACCCATGAGAAGGAAGAGGGAACTATTGGACTATTGAACTATTGGTTACACAGAAGTGTGTGCGTTTATATTTCTGCCCAAGGTCGTGAAGAGCTGTGGTTTTGCTGCAAGAATCTTAAAGGAGAAGTCCACTTCCAGAACATCAATTTACAAATAATTTACTCACCCCCTTGTCATCCAAGATGTTCATGTCTTTCTGTCTTCAGTCATGAAGAAATTATGGTTTTTGAGGAAAGCGTTTCAGGATTTTTCTCCATGTAATGGACTTCATTGGTGCCCCGATTTTGAACTTCCAAAATGTAGTTTAAATGTAGCTCTAAACAATCCTAGCCAAGGAAGAAGGGTATACTTTTTAAGCACAAAAGCTGGTGTAGCACTAGCTCTGGGATGCGCGTCCATGACGCTATTGAATCACGGCGAAAGGTCACGCGGAATGTAAGCGGAACTACAGGACCAGTGTTTACAAAGCGAACGCGCAAAGACCAAGGAAGTGCAAGTAAGTCAAACACTGTTTACAAAAAAAAGGTACAACAATGTCGGACGATTCTAAAGTTGTAGGAGAAAATTAGATGGAGTTTTTCGCCATACTCTACCTTTTTGAGCCGGAGTACACAGACGATGAACTTGGGCGTGATTCGTAGCGTTGTGGACGCGCATCCCAGAGCCTGTGCTACACAAGCTTTTGTGCTTAAAAAGTACACAAATTTTAATTTTTTTAAAAAAAAAAAACATTTGGAAGTTCAAAATCGGCGCACCAGTGAAGTCCATTATATGGAGAAAAATCCTGAAATGCTTTCCTCAAAAACCATAATTTCTTTACGACTGAAGACAGAAAGACATGAACATCTTGGATGACAAGGGGGTGAGTAAATTGTTTGTGAATTGTTGTTCTGGAAGTGGAGCTCTCCATTAAAAGGACTTTGGCCATCTTGTTCGAGTTTACTCAAGTTCAAGGACATGAGGAGGCGACACTTGCTCCTGGGAGGATCCTAAAAATTTTGGGAAAATTGCAACTTGTCTAGAAGAATGCCAACAAGATGACCTTCTATGAAAAACAGCAGGAGTATTAAAGAATGACGAGTGCATTTTTGCTTCATTTTGCCATCATTCCCCCGACCCCTGGAAGCCCACAGAGAGAATAAGAACAAACCTGAAGACAAGAAGCCCACAGCCTACGACACCATTGATAGGAATCGTGCATTTTATACTTGCGTAGCTGAGCATTATTTGCCTTTATACCGTTGTCTTTCTGTGTGTTAGTAAATGTTGGAATCAATGCTAATTAAGATTGGTAAATGGTTTATAATTAGTTTTCATTGTTAGTTTAAGTAATGTGGTTTAATAGATTAATGTAGATTAATGTTAACAAATGGAGCCTTACTGTAAAGTGTTACCAGTTGTTTTAAGGTTTATGAATTCATATGGTTAAACATGGGATTTGGATTATTAAAATGAAATAATTTAAACAGAATTCAGAAAAATTAAAAAAGGAAGACAGGGAATAAAAAAACAGTTCCCATTTAGTAAATTTTTGTTAATTGTGTAAGTGTTATGACATGTTTTTGAGTACTGAACTGTAATTTACCCATTAGAATGGAATCCAGAAAAACTGAAACTAGAAACAAGGAATTTTAAAAACTGTATAAATTGCATGGTGTGTACACGTCATACCACATACTGTAGTACTTATAAAAACTTGTCTTTGTTTTCATTTTAGCGTGTATTTATTTATTTGTATGCCATTTTGCAGACCAGTAGTGGATGGTTGTCCGTTCGCGGGATTCGGTTTGTGGGAGGATCTCCTGGCCCGAGGGAGTTGTGCTTTAAGTATCAAGAAATGAAGGAATTTGTGCGACTTGAAGTCACCGCAGGAACTCCAGTACGGATAAAGCTGCTGGAGGAGCCGGAGATGGTATGTCACACGTCACAACCCAAACTCTGAATTTCATGGGTAAGAACAGTTTGAATAAATCTCGTCTCTTTAGCCTTTCCAGGTTGTGAATGGCCAGGGCTTGGACAAACCGCTGGTCGTTCAGCTGTGTGACAAATGGGGAAATCCTTCACCAGACCAGCGGATTGTAATTGTGATGAAGACTCAGTCGCAGTTGAAGGTACATTTGAACTCAATATACATAAAATAATCATGGGTACCTTCAATTGGGAGGTGGCTATCCTAAACCTAACCCCTAAATTTCAACTTATAAAAATGATAATTTTAAAAATAATTTTTGCACTTTTTTTCCCACAGTTGCTTTTAAAAGTATGTTTTTGATTATTTTAAAAAGTGAAGTTAAAAATATTTATTTTGTATTTTCCTTGTAAATTATGAAACTTCCTGTTAAAAATGTATCCCGCATTTTTCATGTCACTGCTTAAACAGTGTATATTTTAGTCCATTGGCTGAGACTGATTTTAAGTACACCCCTACATTTATGATCAGGAAATATTCCTGTGTCCCCGCTCTCTCATAGCTACAAGGTGCGAGTAGATAGGCCTCATCATTTTGAGGTAAATGTTCACAAGTCTGAAAAGTCTGTGTGTAACTTTAAGAAACGTTACTACAGAACACTCAGAACACCAGAGTTAAAATTCTGTAATGTGATGTGGTTGCTACCACAGCATTACTGTCACTACCGAAAATGTGCAGTCACTACTGAAGCATGGGATGTTTTGTTAAAAACAGTATGCTGAATTCTGAGCTAAGGTGTTATGATAGTGTTTGGTTCAATGTATATTCAAACTAATGAATCCTATATTTTCAGTATAATCAACTTTTTGCCTTTTATAAAGAAAAAGTGCAAAAAGTGGATATTAAACAATCTGCATATATACAATTTTTTTGGAAAAAGAAAGATTTTTCAAGATGTTTCCAACTCTGACTTTGAACCAATTCTGTAGAATGGCCCATTAATGAATAAAAAAAAACACTACAACATAAGTGAGGTAAACCCTGTGCAATGTCACAGTGTAATTTCATCACTTCTCAGTCGAATTATTACTAAGTTGAGTTCTACAAGTAGAGTGTTTAACTAATAACGATTGAAAACAAATAATTGCATTAACATGAAACATATTTTTCAGTTTTAGACCTGTAGATTGTGTTTATATGCATTATGGCTTCACATTGGGAGCAAATTGCAAAAAAAAATTAAAAACGAAAATTAGTTCCTTCTGTGAGGTCTGTAAATCTGAACTTCATTTTTGTAATTTTACTAATATCCTACTATTCAACTTAAGAAATGCATTTTTTAAATCCTTTTTTGTTTATCTCTTTTAGATAAAGTCTTCAGTATCATCTCAGCCTGTGGATGCAGAAGGAAAAGCTTGCTTCATATTAGAAGCTATAAGTGGTCCAAAGTAAGTACATACTTAATCCTTTAAAGCATACAGTATTATATTTAATATTAAATTTCAATGATCAACATGATAAGACTTTGCTGATAAAGATGTTGTACCTGTTGAATAACTTTGATATTGTAAGTAATATTAATGAACACTTACTGGACTGAAGCAACATAGGTTTACTTGATTATCCAGAAGCAATTTTTTTTACAAAAATCATTTTAAAATGTGAGTATCAAATTTGATCATTAGGATTTTGAGGAACATTTTTTCATCTCTCAATCATCGTTGTGTTGCATTGCATTATATGTTTTGAAACTACAGATCTTTGATTATAAAATTAATGAAATATCATTGATTTACATTACAAGCATCAGAATTTCAGCAGTTTTTGATCTTTTAAATATCAGCATCTGCACCAAATTGCATATGTTTGCTCAGTTTGGGCCTCTGAATAAAATGAAGGTTTTTTTTTTTTTTTTTTTTTTTTTTCGCCATTTTCTCACTATATTAATATATGAGCAATAAAAAAAATCTGATGTATCGAATATGATATTTAAGAAAAACACACTCTCTTTCACTATCTATGTCTCTTCCTCTTACTTTCTCTTTTTTTCTATAGAGGGGAGCATCAGTTGGAGTTTCGGGGGTCTTTTAGCAGAAAAGGGATTCCTGGGCCTGTTGTAAAACTAAATGTGATTCCTGACCCCAACAATCCTGTTGAACTCTCCATCGAATATGACAGCACTGCCACCTTGCGTGCAGGGGACATCTTCCCAGGTGTGTGTGGATGGACATAGTGAAACCTATATTATATTGTAATATTAGTATAGATTTGTGCGCATATCATATTTTTTGGTATCTGTAGCGTTTACAGTAGTCGTGATGTCTGAGGAAGGCACACCGGTGAGAAACATCTGCCCGGCAAACCTCTCCATGCTGCTGTGGAAGGGCACAGCATCAGGCTCATGTCCACCTTCTACCGTGAGTCACTCAATCTGGCCTTCATTTTGACAAATTACTCGAACCACAAGGGTGAGTCTCTCAGAATGTGTCAGGATTGATTTCTGAGGCTCAATTCAGCCCATGATTTCCTTAAAGGTAATGTCTAATTTCATGCATTCTGGCTTATTTACACTGCTAAAGAGTTGGATTCTCATGCTTAATGTGGCCAAAGTGTGACTAATTATGATTTCTGTGCCAAAAACACTTTGCTGCCATATGAGAGAAAAAATGACTTTATCAGGTCAAAGTCATTTTTTGACAATAATGGCCAATAGATGGCTGACTGGGTCTAAGCAGCAACCTACTGTTTGATTTTTATGCATAGAAATTAAGCATATCATCAATTCTAAACTTCTTTTATGTGGGCATTTAAAATGCATTTATTTTATACTAAGTATAGTTTAAGTCTGTTAACATATTTACTGACACATCGCTTGAGGCTTACTGCTATAAAAAGTGTGTTTAAACTTTATTTCGAGTACTACCTGTGCACAATGCACATTTTTTTAATGTTAAGCCTAAAATATGTTTAAATGTCACTATTGATGAGGATTGTGTGATCTTTAAATAATATCAGTCTTTAATTGCAAAAATATTTAAGTGTACCTGAAGTATACTTGGAATAATACCACTTTAGCACAATCAATATACTTAAGTTTATCTTTAGTTGCACGTCAGCACTACTTCTGCACATTTAAAGTGCATTAAGTACAAATTAGTTGTTCCAGTTTAGCAGACTTTAAGTATAACAGTTTAGTATGCTAAAAATACAATTGCAAAGTATTTTTAGTAAGTGCATAATATGTAAATATATTTGTAGTATACTTAGGTAGGGCCCTGTGAAATCCGTTTTATTTTTTTCCAAATTTCCAAAAGTTTTTTCTATTTTAATTTTTCTTGGACTTTTTTTTTTACATGGTTAAATTACATTTTATTAAAATCAAAAAGCAAGTCTAATTAATTAAAATGAAACTTATACGATTTAATATCAATTTATTAAAGGTTTAACAAAAAGTACATGTTTAGGGCCCTATGAAATTTTTTATTTTTTCTCACCTTCTGTTTTGTTGTTAAGCATGTCTAATTATTTGGATGCATAAAACAACTTAATTTATTAAACTTTATTTTTACAACATTTTTACTATATACTTCATTTTTTTCTGGTTATCAAATGATGGCATAAAATATTAATTTTATTTATCTTTTAATCAAATGAATATCAAATAAACTACGCAAACTAGTAGCAAAAGCTACTATTAAAATTAAAACATGTAAGAAATATTGTGATTTTATTCGTTAATAAAAATAACATTTTTAGTAATAATAGTAGTAGTAGTATTATAACAATAGTAATATATGTCTTCAGGTTAAACCAAACTTTTTTTTGACAGGTTTCTGTGAAAACCTTTACATTTCTGTGTGTATATGATATGTCAATGCTTTCTCTTTTAAGAAACGGTAAAATGCTCATGAAGAATCTTCAGAGCAGTTCTGGAAATGTTTGTGTATTTATGTCTGTGAGATGCAACAGTTGATAATTAAATTGTCTTTAGGCTTAATATTTAGAGATACTAGTCAATATCACAATTTGATTTAAGTGTAATGACATTCCACGTTATACAGAAAATTCAATTTTTATGACTGGATTCCGCGGAAATCATCGTGGAAGTCATAGGGCCCTACTTAGCATGAAATAAATGTATTTTAAATACATTTTAGTATATTTATTTTTCACTAGGGTGTTTAGAGCAAAAAAAAAAAATCTGTGAAAAATGACCAAAACGCTAGTAAGTGTTAAACTTGTGCCAGGGGAAGGAGAAAAAATTGCTAAGTGCACCTTAAAATAAAATGAAATGTCTGTTTACAATCCAAATAAAATCTTTTTTTCCCCCCACTTTACTGTACAGCAAGTATATATCAGTGTACCTAAATATTTCATTATGTCATTTAAAAAAAAACCACACAAACAAGCGATAAGACTTGAATTTTGAGCATGGGAATTATATGACAAACAGAAGCAGTTGTAATGGAATGTATAAGGAGAATGCATAATATGAAATTTTGAAAGACAGAGTAAATGTGTTTTGTGTTTTAACTTAGGCCTCGACTCTGAAGTGTAGTAAACGCAAAGACACAGAAAAGGACGACAGCTTCTGTTTCAGGTAATAAATGCAATAGAAGAAAAAAAAAGTGTGTTTCTTAAACTGTGAAGCAGTTTTGTTTTTAAGCATTATAAGTATTTGAAAAGCCTTTGTCTGCCAATGGCACCTTTCTCTCAGAAATGTCCCCGCTTTGCCACTATTTGGAAAACATGACCATACCAGAGAGTTTCTAAATTATATGTACGTTATTTTTGGTTTTTGACCCATGCGTTTTTATTTCTGTCAAATGTTGTTGTCTTTTTCAGGGATAAGCAGATTCCAGAGCTAGCAGCGCAGTATGTTGTCCAGTTTGTTTTGGCTTTGGACAAAACTAAACATCTGTGGAGCAAGCAGGTGAGAGAACACGCACTTTATTATATCCTGTTTATAGTGTATACTGCTTTATTTCCTGTTGCTTACTTTAGGCTACATATTTGTGTTTCTGTTTTAGATTTCACTAAATGTTGTTCCCAATAAAGCGGTGAGATTAGCCCCTGAGACTCCACCTCCAACTCCTGTTGTGTCCAATAGTGAAATGCTGGCCAGTCGCACACTGCTGGAAAGATTTCAACTAAAGATCATGGTGAGTTTCGGACTCTGCTAGTGATTGAGATGATGATTGCATGGTTGCAGTTAAAGCAGAAGTCCACTTCCAAAGCAAAGATTCACATATAATGTACTCACCCCCTTGTCATCCAAGATGTTGATGTCTTTCTTTCTTCAGCCGTAAAGAAATTATGGTTTTTGAGGGAAACATTTCAGGATTTTATAGACTGATATGGTGATAAATGACTGATAAATGCAGTTTAAATGCAGCTTCAAAGAATCCCAAATGCAGTTGTAAACAATTGGGGCACCATATCAGTCCATTATATGGAGAAAAATGCTGAAATGTTTTCCTCAAAAAACACAATTTCTTTACGACTGAAGAAAGAAAGACATGAACATCTTGGATGACAAGGGGGTGAGTAAATCATCTGTAAATTTTTGTTCTGGAAGTGAACTTCTTTAATTTGTGTTACTTTATTTTGCACTTTTTTCCTGTCATTTCTGAATTCTCAACACCATTTACAGATCAAATAAATGCAACAGGCCTGAATTGACGTTTGTTTCTTACTTTGCAGGACGAATACAGTAACGCTGCTGGTGAGGGTTTGGATGGAAAAGTTATTGTTACATTTAAAGGCACAGGAGACATGGTGCTTCCTTTATTTGAGAACAAAGATACAAGAGTCTCTTACAGCCTCATTAATGGGGAAGCTCTCATTACTGTGAGTATTTGTTTTCTTTTATTTGTATCAGTGTTATACATGTACTATTATAGGGAGGGGTGCACATAAGTGATGCGCAGATGTGCACACGCAACCAAAATAAAAAATGCTCTGGGTAAATAAGTTCAAACACCGTTTTAGATTGACTAATTGTAATACTTTATGCAAAATGCAAAACTGTGAACTTCATTCACTGATGTGCTTCATTCGGCAGCGCTAAAACCGGCAGCTCATATACTTGCTTGCCAGCAACCCGCCAAACTAAAAGCTTGTCGATATTAAGTTTGAAAATGATGAACATTAATTGTAAAAAAAAAAAAAAAAGTAAAGGAAAAAAAAGAACAAAAAAAGTAAATAATAGCAGTAGGGGTGCAATGATTCCTCGATTCTATTCGAGTATTCAATTAAAAAAAAAAATCCTCGGTTGCATTTTGCCTGTGTCGAGTAATATAAAAATAGATTTTTCAGAAGTGGCGCATTCCACATATCAAACTCTTTTAAAAATCATAATAAAGCATAATGCTATTAAAAATTCACAAACGCTGTAATTCTATTAAGTAAATATATGCGATGCAGATTTAATCATTTACATGCATGTAGGTTACTTATGTGCATCTTAAGAGCAGCTCCGTTAACACTTAAATGCTGCTCCACAAACTGCAGGGCATCTCAAACATGTTGCATGTTGTTGTGAGTTTGGGTTTATTATAACGTTCATCTGGGAACCACAACATGCGCTATTTCACCAGAGTTGTAAGGTAAATCATTTATAAACCAACACAAACCCAGGAGAATACATCAGTATCTTTCTCAATTATGTTAACTGTTTGTCGTGATTTCAAAATAAAAGTTGAAACCCTCTGAGTTTACACATTTTGATGTCCATATATTCAAGAAAAAAGCATATAAAATTACTAAAACTAATCTAATAAAATAAATCTAAATAGATTTTTTTTTTTTTTTTTTAGTTGTAGTAATTTTAGTACTTCAGTTCTAAGTTTTACAAAGTTTTTTTTTGTTTGTTTGTTTTTTGTTATATTATTTCAGCTTTATCAATTAATAAAAAATATTTTAATAGTTTTAGTTTTAGTTAAGAATGACAACACTGTTATTTTTGTCAATGTTGATAAATTCAACTTTAATTCAGCTCCCTTGTATAATTTAAGAAAATGTAACTAAATGTGGTTTAAAACACTGATTTATTAAAAAAACATTCATAATGTTAAATTTATTATTGCGATAATTTTGTCATAGACAGAGAAAGTTTTGTTGTGCATGTTAACTGAAAAAAGACTAAATTAAAAAAAATAATTCCACTGAGTTATTGTTAGATGTGATAAACAGAAGAGCATTGCACTAGAAGTCGGTGAGTTAAAAATGCATGAAGATATGAAAAGCTTAAAATAAAATCTATAAATGCATAAATATAAATATGTACAGTAAAATCCTTTTTTATGCATGTTCACTAAAACTGCATACATGCACTCAACTTTAAATGAAGAACTTGTTATTTTTGGTGTTAACTGGGTGTTATTGTTTGTGTCCTGTAGGATTTGGCACTTTTGGAAAACAGTCCCGGAGTGGATGGTGCCGAATACATCCTCCAGTTCAATCCTGAGATTCGACAAACTAGTGTTAGCATCGCTCCATATATCCTGCCTTTCAGATTCTGCAACGGTAAGTCAGCAGACACACAACCCAATATTGTTGCTTTACTAATGAGTATCACAGTTAAGACAAAATCATGGTAATTGATTATTGCTGTAACCAATCAAATTCAGTCCATATCGTAAAACAATTATATTTAAATCTGTACTAAATAAGGTTAGACATGTGACAAGCAGTGTGTAGTTGAATTATTATTATAATTGCACAGTATATCCATTAAGGCCTGAGGGTGTGTAAAATAAATAGATTTTAATTTTTGGCTGACTTTCCTTCAAACACTTACTATATACAAAGTGTTTTAATTTGTTAAACTAATATGATATTTATTATCATATTTTGATCTCTTTCAGATTCAGAACATCAGAAAGTCATCGTGAGTCTCAGTAAGAAGAAAGATCGCCTTTCCCGAACTGTTTCGATGTACCAGGACATTTTCGAAACCAATAAACAACTAACATCTGAACTTGAATGTAAGCGCTTCATATTTTGTTTTAGTTAATTTATTCACTTTTTCGCTCAAGATCATGTGTGACTCATGTATTTGTTTGTTTCTACAGGTCAGGTGCGAGATGCAAACCACAAATTAAATGAGCTCAAACCAGAGCTCATGAAATGTGGTATAAACATCTCAGAACTAAGCACTGTGAGTCTCTACATGCACACTAACATGCATGCTGTTTTATTGCTGTTCATTGTAGAAGCATGCATTTTATTCTAGACATCACAGATGCTTGTTTGTCTCTTTGTTTGTGTCCAGGTGTCAGCAATAGACAAAATTATGAATGGCAAGAAAGCAATTTTGACCAGGATAGAGAATCAGCCTCGGAGGAAATGTGACATTTCTGACCCTTTCAAAGGCAGCCCACATGTTCTGGGAAAGGTGTGTATTTTTTTGTATGTTTTAGTATTTGTATCAGGTGATCCAATCACAAGTGCACCTCCACTCCGCTTCGGACAGCGCAGCAGTGCACACACAGAAACACACAAATATATAAAAATGCACGATTTTGCTGAGTTACCTCGTAAACGCAGTCTTAAATGAGTTACAAAGTCATGAATGACCGTAAAGAGTTGGGAGAAGACTGGATGTGTGTCAGATCCAAGAGACAGCGCTGCTTTTAAAGTGAAACCTGCTGTCAGTGATTTAAATCAAAGAACAACAGAAAAAGAGAAATGACTCAGCTGCTCTAGTCGCTTTTTAACACTTGTTGCTTGAATAAAGATTAATCTATATAGTTTCTACATATACAATTTGTAGTTCATGTGAAGATTGTTTTAAAATCAATTAAATTAAAAGTTAGGTTTATTGGCAAACTGGAGTCTGAAGGGACATTCTTCCATAAGTGTTGTAAACCACTGAGAATCAAAGGACTTTTTCAAAAACATATTAGTTGATGTGATGATGTTTGTGTGTGTGATTCGTAGGTCGGTCATCTGGCACAGGTGGAGGATGATGATGCCGCGAAGGTGATCTCTTGGCATATACTGGGTGACATGGACTGTGTGGTTACTGAAACAACATCTGCTGCTATGAAAATCTACGATGATACGCAAGGCCGACAACAGGTCATTCCCCTCGAGACAGTCCACTGGAGACCAAATGACAGGTACACAATGCAAACTATAAGATGCATGTTGAAAATTATAGATAAAAAATTGTACAGTTCACTGCACTTGGTTTAGTCTTCTGTTATTCTTCACACATTAACAGGAAATGGCAGACTTCCGCTGTCAGAGTGAACTGTTTTGCATGTTTTTTCAGTTTCATATGTAATGAAACTTTTTTTCTGAGATTGTGACCTTAAAGGGACTCTTCACCGAAAAATTACAATTCTGTTATCATTTACTCATTCATAGCTACCAGCAACTACATTGCCCTCCAAAAGTGCCCTAGAAAAGTGGGGTTTTGGACAATATTGGCATGAATCCTTTTTAATTTGTGATAATTTTGCACTGATAAGGGACAGCACAAACTACGAAAACATGTTTTATTACATACACAGTTTATACATAGAAAAAAACGTAAATTTTCGGTTCATCAAAATATCCACCATTAGCAGCTATTACAGCTCTGCATAATCTGGGCCTAAATTCATTGTATTCTAAACTTAATTGGCAATCAGTTGTTGAAGCTATTAAGGTGTGCTGACCCAAAAAAGCTTTTAAAAACCTGGGCCAAGTTAAAACCAGTAACCAGGCATCACAGCTGGCAAAGGGGCATGTCTGACTTTGACATGTATATATTGCCATTATTATGTAATCAAAATCATTTCAATGATAATGTCAAGTTACTTCAATGTATTTGCACCAAAAAATAAGGATTTATTCTGATATCGTCCAAAACCACACTTTACCAGGGGTGTTTCCAAACTTTTGGAGGGCAGTGTATCTGATTACCAGCTTTCTTCAAAATATCATCTTGTGTGTTCTCAGTCTAATTGCTGATTAGCTGTGTGTAACTGGCACGCATTCACGCCGTCACGTTTTCCTGGCTGCACGTCAGAGTTAGAAATGATCACACTGTGGCAATTACCCCCTTTTACTGGGTTTGTTTATTTTGTCTCAGCTTTAAGCTTTTTTTTCTATGCATGTTTTTCATGTGTCTTAGGCCTCTGCCTCACATCAGGAATGGCTCGCTTCTCTTCCATCCCATTGGTAATCCTGTGTTTGTCAAAGATATGCTCATTTTTCCTGAGCACGTTGAAAGCTGCAATAAAGGTAAGTACAAAAGCACATCATTTAGAGAAAATAAGATGAATAAAAGCATAAAAATCTCCCAGAAAGTATTTGTGTTTAATATCTCTGTTGTTCTCCACATGACAGCCGGAATGAGTTCTCATGAGTTATTAGCCTGTTAAGCTCGATATATTATTATTTTCTTATTGTTAATAATTAAAATGATTACATTTACAAATATAGCTGCAAGCAGCAATTACGGGGCCAAGCACTAGAGAGGCAAAATGAGGTGCTAAGCATGGCATGGAGTGTCAGACCAACTGAAACAATGAGGAATTAAAGCCATTTTAGCATGATTTTAGTCAAACTTGGCAAAAAAAAAAATCATAAAAACAACCATTAGTAATATTATTTAATGGGTTATTCGTTTTGACCAATAGGTGGTGCTGTTATCAAATCGATGTGGTATGGTTAGTGTAAGGACACAATTGCTTATACAAACAGGGCTTTAGAGTGCGACCAATTTGGTCGCACATGCAACCTAATTTCTCAATGGTGCAACTAAAAACAATTTGAGGTCGCACCAGTGCAACCAGTCGTTCGAGGGCAAAAAAAAAAAGTCTCCGCGACTGTGGTTCAACAGTCGTGGTCTAAACCAGTCAGAGATAGTGAAGGGAGTGTGGGAAGACCATGGCCGGCAATTAGTGATGCGCGGACGGTGGTTATATCCACGGGCGCTGCGGATAATCCGCGGGTCGGGTGGGTTGGGTAATAAAAAAAAAAAGCATTCTGATTATTTGTGGGTGGGTCGCGGGTGGATGAGATAAATCAACAACTACATTTTCTAAAATGTGAACCCGTTTTAAATACTTTTTTCATCAGGCAAACAATTTCATTTGTGTGTGTGTGTCTGTTCGCCTGTTCGAAAAGTTGTGACAGAAAAGGTGCCATTCCAGATAAAGTTTGAAGGGAGTTACGCCTGTGTTAATGGTATTGAGTAGGGTAATATGCAGTGGTGTAGTGCAGAACCTGTGTATACCCATTTCTTTATTAGTCGGCTTTGCGTATACCCACTTCTAAATCCCCTCTGATGCGCATCATTCAGTAGTGTCCTGCATTAGCCAAAATCATGAGAGGCCACCATTTATAATTAAATCGTATGTGAATAAATGCAAATATTCACTCAAATCACCCAGTAAAGACAGTAAGGACCGTGGCGCCGGCTTCCTTTGAAATATGCTTGATGATTGCACCTGATGCGCCCGCAAGAATTATTATTGATTACTAATTTGGATCAGTACATTATAACGAAAACAATACATTAAACATGTAAATATTTAGACTTTTACAATCAGAAATTTCTTAAACTGGGTGAACCCCTGTAAACTTTTGTCCAAGGATCCAGTAGGCGTTCAAACACCCAACCGAATTCATCAGAGATTGCGGAGAGTCACGTCCAGATGTCAATTAACGTTTTTCTTTTTAGCGTGGATTTGACTTAAAAGCACGAGTGATTATAAGCTTATATAAATGTGCAGGGATGTGCAGATCAGCTGAATCCGCTGTTAAAAATGAACCATTCATTTATCATATCACCATGCAAAAATAAGAATTAGAATAATTGTAAATGGCTATTAAATGCGATGCAGTCGAAAGCTTGGGTGCACATGACTTTTGTGCTGGTGCACCTAAGAAAAAAAGGCGCACCAGTGCAACCAGTGCAAAAAGTTAGTCCAGAGCCCTGACAAAGTTAGGTGTCAATATGTCAAAACTTTGCAGAGATATAGCCTCAGACGTAGTCTGGCATCATGCCTCAAATTTTTTGCTATACAAAAATGGTAATGTCTATCAGCACGAAATCTATACAATTTTGTCAGCACGGTCTGAAGATGATCTGATTCGATTTTGGTAAAAATTGGGCCAACGGTGTAATAGGAGTTTAAAAAAGTAGGTTTTCAACATGAATCAAAATGGCAGACAGGAGGTTCAGCCTACAAAGGCATAACTGGTAACTATGTTGTCAGCATGACCCAAGGAATATTTTAAGACCTAACTTTTGAGGGCTAATGCAATAAAAAGTTATTAGCATTTTTAGAAATTTCATAATTAATGGTTAATGAATGGTTTAGTACTCTTGACCAATAGGTGGTGCTGTTACCAAATTAATGTGGCGTGGTCAGTGTGAGGTGGCAATGGCACGTAAAAAATTTGCCATCAATATGTCAAAGCTTTGCACAGATACAGTCTCAGATGCAGTTTGGCATCTTTCCAGCTTTCATTGATGTGCTAAACGAAAACCGTTTCCTACTGTACATCAACACAAAATCCATAACTTTTTGTCCGCATGGTCTGAAGATGATCCGAGTCAAATTTGGTAAAAATCGGAGCAACGGTCTAGGAGTTTGAAAAAGTAGGTTTTCAACATAAATCAAAATGGTGGACAGGAAGTTCATCCAATTATGGCATAACTGGTATTGATGTTTTCTGCATTATCCAAGGAATAATGCAGAAAAGCCTACAGTTTCATTAGAGTAGGCTAATGTAAACAAAAGTTATTAGCATTTTTCAAAATTTATTTATAACTTTGGCCTCAAAATGGTGCTGCCTCCAAACTTTTTGAGTACTGTCAGGGCATGGTGCTGAAGGCACAGCAATGCATTTGTAAAATATATCATTTTTTGACAAAATTCAAAATGGCAGATGCCCAAAATGGCTGACATGGAAAAATTAGATATGATTCGACTCGGCATGATGCACCAAATCTAAAGAGACCAGTTTTGTGATTTTTGGCAAAACCATTGAGAAGTTATAAGCAAAAATAGCCATTTGTTTTTTAGTATCTTCTGACCAGTAGGTGGCACTGTGCCGAAACATTGCAGGTAGCCTCAGGTCATGCTTGTTATAACACACACCAAGTTTGGTCTCAATACGGCGAACTGTTGCAGAGATACAGCCTCGCATCTATTTTTGTGTGCTTTTCGTCAAATTTGTTTGCGCGTTATTCGAAAACGGTTTGATTAGTCAACTTAAATCCCGTAACTTTTTGCCAGCATGGTCTAATGATGATTTGAGCCAATTTTGGTGAAAATCAGACAAACCGTCTAGGACGAGTTTGAAAAAGTAGATTTTTCGAACAATAAAAAAATAGCAAAAACACTAAACCTTACGATTTTTGGTGTTCATTCGACTCAGCATGAGCCAATGAATTTTGCTTCTGTGCCTTAAGGTTCAAAAGTTATTAGCATAAACATGAGTGAAACTTTGGACAAGTGGTGGCACTAGAGAATTTGAGTTCTTTGAGACTCCAAATCTGCTGTGGTTAATGTTGAGACTGTCCTCTATCAGTGTGCCCAATTTCACAACTTTCCCACAAGCGGTTCTATGGGCTGCACCTACTGCACTTGTCACTCTAATGTAGTGCTCGCTGAGAGTTAGTGTTGAAAAATAGCAAAATAAATTATCATGACATTAACAGATGCAAAACAGATTTTCCAGAAAACAATGCATAATTGACAAATTTCCCATTTGGCAGAAAATATTCAGAGCATGAATGACTTGTTTGAATGGGTATTTAGAGTTTGAGTTGAACATTCAATGAGTAGCTTCACATGCATTGTGGAATAAACTGCTGCATGTTGGGAGAGGGAGGTGTTGAGTGTGTTTTGCATTAAATTCTCTGTTGTATAGTTTTAAATGCACTGGACACTACACTTTCGGTAACACTTTAGGGACCAGTTCTCACTATTAACTAGTTATTAGCATGCATATTATAAGCATATTGGGTGTTTATTAGTACTTATAAACAGGGGTGCAAAAGTTTTTTTAGCCTGGTTCTCATAAGAATACCTGAAGATTTTATTTGGTGCTCATGTTACACATAGTGTAAAATTTTTGTACAAATGCAAAAAATACAATTATTTTATAGTAAACTTAAAATGATAATATTTAGTTTGTTCATAATTTTCAAACCCAAAATTAGCAAGCTTTTATTTTGGTAGGTTGCCGGCAAGCATGTGTGTATACTCGCTCCCAGCACTTCCGATTGAAGAGCGTCAGTGAATAAAATGCCACATTTTTGCATTGTGCTTTAAAAACGGCAGCGAATAGCCTAGAACAGGGGTGCCCAAACTCTGTCCTGGATTCCTGCAGAGTTTAGATCCAACTTTCCTCAACACACCTGCCAGGACATTTCTAGTATGCCTAGTAAGAGCTTGATTAGTTGGTTCAGGTGTGTCTAATTGGGGTTGGAGCTAAACTCTGCAGAACACCGGCCCTCCAGGACCAAGTTTGGACACGCCTGGCCTAGAATGATGTTTTCATTTCAAACAGAAATCATTTATACAGTATAACTAAAAATAATCTAAAATGGTAATTGTGCATTAACAGCTGTCAACCATGTTGGTACGCAAGTTCGTGCTCTGAACGTATTTTCACAGCAGATTTTCTTATTTTGGTCGTACCTGCGGACCACTCATGTGCACCCCTGCCTATAATGCCTTACTTCACATTAGCAAATGTTAGATCCCTTAACCTAATACATAAACGTAACAGCTACCTTACTACTGATAAACAGCAAATTAGGAGTTTATTAAGGCAAAAGCCATTTCATAGTGAGTTGGTTCCTAAACTTAAATGTGACCTCACTTTCAAATTTAAATCTTTCCAGAATACTGCCAGCTTAAATGAATAGTTCACCCAAAAACGAAAATTTGCTATAAATGTACTCACCATCAGCCCTTTCAAGATGTAGTTGAGTTTGTTTCTTCATCATATTTGTAGAAATGTAGCATTACATCACTTGCTCACTTTGCAGTGAATGGGTGCCGTCAGAATGAGATTCCATACAGCTGATAAAAACATCACAATAATCCACAAGGAAAGCACACCACTCCATTCCATTAGTGTCTTGAGAAATGAAAAGCTGCATTTTTGTAGAAAACCAATTCATCATGAAGGTGCATTAAACTTGAGACCGTTGCTTCAAGCTAAAACACGAGTCCATAATTGATAGTACTGCTTTCTGAATTAATATGGGTGAACTGTTCCTTTAGTCAATCATGGAATGATGTAATAGAATGAGGTAATGGAATTTTATTATTTGCAAGCTTTCATCACTGAAAAGTATCCTGGCAGAGGCTGCATTGGCAGCATTCAAATGAGCTAATGCTCTGTGTGTGCGTGTGTGTGTGTGTGTGTGTGTGTGTGTGTGTGTGTGTGTGTGTGTGTGTGCGCGCTTTGGACTGAACAATCATCTTGCATGAAACTTGCATGAAACATTTGGCAGGCTGCAGATGTTGGCAATGCATTATTTTATGAGTATGATCAGGGCAGTCATTCAAACTACAAGGGGGAATTGATGTGTTCTGACTCTTTTCAGTTTTTTCAACTCTTCTTGGAGACACCATCCTAATTGATGATTTGGATTCTGCTAATCATTATCGTCGGGGGGTAAGATATTGAGTGTGTTTGTCTGTGTTGAAAAATTTTCAAGCGTTTACAACAACATGCATCTAAACATGTATGTTTGGTAGGTGGTTCAGAATAAGATGCAGTGTCCCACGCTCTTAACGCGTCAGGGCGAGAGGATACGCAGCAACGGCAAATTCGGAGGACTGCAGAACAAGGCTCCATCCATTGAGAAACTTCGAGGACAAGTGTTTGGGGCACCATTACCCAAAGAGCACAAGCACATACGCCATCAGATAGGTAACAAACATAGTGGAAGAAAAAAGGCCATTTTTACCATATGACGGATGAGGTACTTTATGTAACTAATCTCTGATCTCTCTTCTTTGAAGAGTAATACTTGAGCCAAAACAACAGTTCAACAGTTCAGTTCAGTTTTGGTCAGTTTTTGGGCCATTTTGCTTTCATAATGTCTTATTTTAGACATAGTGGACTAGAAAGCTTACAAAATAGTTTAAAATAGGATTTCAGACGTTGCTTTATCCAGTTGTTCTGGACTTTTATGCAAATATAGTGCGTGTTTAATTAGATAATGCAATATCTAAACAACATTTTAGAAAAGTTGTAATACAAAAAAACATTTTATTGTAATGTATTTTAATTAGCATAGGAAATATATCTATTTGTTATAATTAAAATTTTTTACCCTATTCACTTGATGTATATTGCATATAAAAGATTCTTCTCATACTCAACTGTATGTAATCTCTGTCTTATGTTTGTGTGTACAGAGCTACTGCAGCAGTATGGTGTTGCATTGCAGAAGGCTACTGATGTCCAATCTGAGTATAACAATCATTTGCAGTACCTGCAGAGTCCTGATATGAAAAAGAAACAACAAGAGCTCCAGCAACAAGAGGAAGAGTTAAGGGAGCTTGAGTACAGCCTCGGTATGTGTTTTTGTCTTTGTAGATTTGTTACTTTCTGAATGCAAATCTAGACTTTTGATGATTGGTGTACAGTTATCACAGATCTGTTTGCTTAGTCATTATGGAGTGTAAAGTAGGGTAAAAGTGTGAAAAGTTTGCATGCAGGTTAAGTGTGAAAAAAGCATTTTTGCATAAGCCTGCAACAGAAAAACTGGAAATGTTTTCTTGCAAGTTCTTGAGTGCAAGTGCTTGAGTTTGCCTTATTGAAATTTAAGGCCTGGAAAACCCTTAAAAATAGCAATATTCCTGAAGAGGTACTTGAAAAGTGCTTAAATTATTGAAAGACAATGTATCTATGAAATAAGTGTTTAATTTTATCAATAAGCACACCTTTTCGTGCAAAATTGACGCAGTTCAAAAAAAAAGTACTTTTTTGCTTATTTCAGTTAATGTCAGAAAACCATTGAGCTGAGCAAGTAGTAGTATTGATTGTGTCGTGTAAACATGGCTGAAGATGTGAAGAGAAACAGATTAACCAAATCAATTGAGTCATTTACGCTGGAACTGCTCCGTTTGATTCAAACTTATGACTTGGATCATTCATTTCAAGCGATTCACTAGCAAAAACCAGATCAAATTAAAAGAGCCATTCATTTTTGAATTTCAACGTTGCTTTAAAAAGCACATAGTGATGGGTGAAGCAGAGCTTTTCAAAACGCCAAATCAGTTAAACTCCGACGCAATTCCGATGCAAAATGATTCACTGTTTCAAAGCGCTCCGGTTGGATGGTGTATCACAAATCATTTGATTCAGGTCGGGACTTTGGAGCGCTTATTGCAAATCATTTGATTTAGATTGGAACGGGTTCATATTCAAATCAAATGATTTGCGATACGCAATTTGAAGTCCTGATCTGTTTTAGATCTGCTACAGAACCTAATAGGATGTAGCCCATGCACGAGTGAACGAATCACTCCCCGAGACGACTCGTTCTTCTCGAGTCACATTAAAGATTCGTTCAAAATGAAAGAATCGTTCAAGAATTTGTAGCATCGTGGATATGCACATCCCAGAGCCTGTGCTACACAAGCTTTTGTGCTTAAAAAGTATACAAATTTTTATTTTTCGAAAAAACGACAGATCGTTTCACTACATAAGACCCTTCTTCCTTGGCTGGGATCGTTTAGAGCCCCTTGAAGCCTCATTTAAACTCTTTAAAATTTAAACTTTTTACATTAAACATTTAAACTTTTTAAAATTTTGGAAGTTCAAAATCAGGGCACCAATGAAGTCCATTATATGGAGAAAAATCCTGAAATGTTTTCCTCAAAAACCATAATTTCTTTATGACTAAAGACAAGCACATGAACATCTTGGATAACAAGGGGTTGAGTAAATTATTTGTAAATTGTTGTTCTGGAAGTGGACTTCTCCTTTAAGTAGAGATGGTGTGGCTAAAGGTGCGACACGTCAACGTATTCCATGCCAATCAACGTATTTTCCTAATCAATGACGTCAATGAATCGCTGCAGCTCTAGTTAATACATTAACTAATGAAACCTTATTGTAAACTGTTACCGTTATGTTTATATCTAGCTTCCTGAGAAACATACAAGGTTTTGACATTTTAAGGTAACTCTGTCAGCCTCTCGAGTACTGAGGCCTGTTACTGCCACACATTTTTAACAGGCTATGCACTTGATCGTTTCTGTGGTTGGCAAACACAGACGGTAATTGAAATGTGTGTCTGTGTGTGTGTTTGCAGCCACCACTCCTACACGAATGTACATTGGAGTGAAACGGAGCTTTGAGCCAGAAACGCCCGTGTCCTCAGTCCCTAAAAGATCCAGACGCAAAAATACATAAACTGGGTATGTAAACAGCCGTCTGAAGTGTTTTTCCTGCCTTGTCTGTTGTTTTTTCACTGAAGTTAATAGTTTGTTGTTGTTTTGTTTCTGCAGATTGAAGTTACGTGAGCTGACAGCTGATGCAATGCTTTTTTTTAAGTCCAGAGTGTCAAAGATTGTTGCATATTTTGTTCTTTGCAAATCCTTGTCTGATTTTTACTTTTCACTCTTTACAGATTGTCTGATTTTAAACTGAAAGCGAAAAAGTTAAATACCTGGACTGTGTCCATAATATATTTTGTATGTTTCTTTAAGGAAAAAACAATTTTACACTTACACCAGGTCCTGTCTTTTTTTTTTTTATTCAACACAACACACAACTATTCAAGCAATTACACTGTCACTAAAGTCCTACTCAGATGGGTTTGTTTTCCTGACGTGTGTCTATAAGTCCAGTGTATACACTGGTTTTTGCATGCATGCTATGTGGCAGATGCATACAGCTTACAATAGCATTTCAACGCTTACTTTACTTCATTCAACCACATGCGGTGATGATGTTTTTTGTAGGCCAACTCATAAGTTATCATCAACCAGGCTCCCTGGACAATAGCCCATTATGATTTTCCCACTGGCTTTTGCATTATTGCAGAAAATATGCTTTGCAACCAACAAATGTTTATGATTCTCACAAATGAACACAACTTTTATGAATTTTTAAGCCTAAATACAATAACCAGAAGTAAAAGAATAAACGTTTTCAGTCTTTATTTTAAAGCATTTTCCTTGAATGTTTGAGTCAGAAAAGTGCAATTATAAGTCAAGTAGTTTACCTGTTTGTGATGACATTTAATGTCCGACAACCTTTGTAGTCCCATTTAGCCACTTGTTAGCAAGTGCCTTTTTCAACAAAAGTAAAAGCTTTAAAAAACCACAAGTTGGTTGATGTATTTTATGTTGTAGAATAAAACATGACAGTATCTTGAGATTTAACCAAAAACACATTCAAAAAAGCCATTGACTTTGGGATGATGGAACCAGAAGTGTGAAAATGCAATCACTTGGTTCTCGGTCTTGGCCTCCAAAAAATACATCATCCCATTGTTTATCATCAGGTCGCATTGGACTGTGTCTGAAATCGCTTTATGTACCTTCATATACCGAACTATTTGAGGGAACATCATAATGCGCACTATTGAGTGCCCTTATGCGCTGTCTGAATTGTTTTCATTCAATATTTTAGTGGATAATGTGAGAAATAATGTATGAGGGAATCTAACTTATTTTTCAGCATTCATCACCGTAACAAACTGTTGTTCTTTTTTGTTATTTGCTTACCTTTTTTTGTAGTTTCTCCCTGTAATAAACTACTTTTTGTAGTGAAATTAAAAAAGGTTCACACAGTTTTGCCATATAGAGTGCTATGTGGAAAAATTGTGAAATACAATTTTTGGTTACAAGTAACATTTGCTTTACGAGAAAGCTCAACTTCAGCACATTTTTGTACTGTGTAATATGTTGTATCATAACAGTTTTAACTGTTATACCTTTTAAGGATGTTATATATGCAGAACTAATATGTAAAACATGGCAGACACCAAAAGTTAGCCTATATACGGTATTTATGGATCGGTTTCTATTACTTTATCACTTAAATGTCTTGTGTTATCAAATAATCTTTTACAATTACATAAATGTTTTTTAAAGTCTCCAGAATCTCAGGAAGTTAGAATTGGTCATGATTTAAATCAAGTCATAAAAAAAATATTGCTCTAATAAGATGCACTTCGTTAGCTGGTGTTTTGGTTTGTGTGTGCGATTTCATCACAAAATCTAGGATTAGTTTACTTTCAGAGAAAAAAAAAAAAATCCTGATCATTTACTCACCTCCATGCCATCCCAGATGTTCATGTCTTTCTTTCTGTAATAGGAAAGAAATAAAGTTTTTTGAGGAAAAATTCCAGGATTTTCCCCCTTTAGTGGACTTCGGTGGGAGCCAATGGTTTGAAGATCCAAATTGTAGTTTCAATGGAGCTTCTAACTGTGCGTTCACACCGCCGCCGGCGAGAGCGTCAAAGTGGCCGGAAGTCATTCATTTTCAATGTGAGCCGGCGGCGAGCTCCGGCGAGAAGCGGCGCGTCGCGTTTTGGACGGTGTGGGCGTCGGGAAGAGTTGAAGTCAGGTCAACTTTATGGTAATGAGCTATGACGCGGCTCGGCGGCAACCAATCGAAATGTAGAAGTTCACCCCTTGAGAGGATTCCAGAGAACGCCTGTAAAACTTTGGTTCCGACCACATTAGTTCCCAAGCAAAATGATGCATGGACCAAGGTGTCTTGTTGATGTTATATATTTATATTTTGTTATATATTTTATGTAAATAAGCGGGAATTGCATATGCTAACTTTAGTGCAAGAGCATGCAAAACAGTGTCGCTGCTGAAAAAAATTTCTGACATATCGACACATTGGATTAAACGAAAAATAGGTGTTGTAGACAGCTGCGGCGAAAATTTCGACATCTGATGGAGACGAGGTGTATGTCACATATTTTAAAATAAAAACAGGCACCTCTGCCTATTTATTTATTTTTTCGCAAGTAAAAACAAAGTGTTCTGTACCTCTTCTCCCCTGTGGTATTGTCAATAGAGAAAAACATAAAGATAAATGTCATTAGGCTTTAATATATACAGACAGTGGCTGTATAGTTAATTGGTTTATTTCGTTAGCAAACATGTGGTGTAGTGGAGGGTATACGCAACTCTACGGCATATATCCATTTTATTAGGTGGCTTTGCGTATACCCACCTTGAAATCCCCTCTGGTGCACATCATTCAGTAAGCTAGTGTCCTGCATTAGCCAAAATCATGACAGTCCAGCACATCCAGTCATATGTGAATAAATCCAAATATTCGCTAAAAACACCCAGTAAAGACGCCGGCTTCATTTGAAATATGTTTGAAGATTAAGCCTGATGCGCCCGCGCCCGCTCAGTCCTCCTCCACCCCAGATGCTGTTCATGTCAGGGATTGCGCAGAGTCACGTCCAGATGTCAGAAAGGTAAAAGCTTGCGTATATACATGTGTATAACTAATGCGTATACACTTCTCCAGGCACCACTACACCACTGCATGTAACTACAATTAAATTCAATTTCTTACTTTAACTTTTTATAAAAATCATGAGGTTAACTTACACCCTACTTGTGGTCAGTCTGCACAAGATCAACATGCTTGTTTGCTTTGCGGCCGCTTTAAATACAAGACCAAGCGTTCGATCGTCAGGGCGTCAACGAATCTTTCTACAGCGTTGCTGGCAGGGCGGCCAGAGCGAATTTTGACGCTCTCACCGGCGGCGGTGTGAACGCACAGTAAGGGCTCTACACGATCCCAGCTGAGGAATAATGGTCTTGCCTAGCAAAACGATCAGTCATTTTCTTAAATAAATAAAAATGTATATATTTTGTTTTTACCACAAATGCTTGTCTTGCACTCTTTCGACTTGAGGCATTATGTAATCACGTTGGAAAGATCACTTGTGATGTAGGTGTTTACAAAGCAAACTTACATAGAATATCAGACGCCCCTTTTTGAGTTTGAGTTTTTCACCCTACCTGTCTTTTTGGAAGTGAAATACACTGATGAGGAACTAACTGCGTGACCTTTCCAACGTGATTATGCAATGCATGGAGTCATGGACATGCATGGCAGAGCTAGTGCAAGATGAGCATTTGTGGTTAAGAAGTATTATCTATTCATTTTTTTTCGTTTGACTTTGTACCATTGCTTTGTAAACACTGGGTCGGTACTTCCGTCTACGTTATGTGACCTTTCCAGCCATTAATACATAATGCCTGAAGTTGAGCTAGTGCAAGATGAGCATTTGTGGTTTAAATGTATATACATTTTTATTTATTCATTTATTTATTAGAAAATGACTGATCGTTTAATTAGATAAGACCCTTATAATTGGGATCGTTGGACCTTCAACCCATTGGCTCCCATTAAAGTTTACTATATGGAGAAAAATAATGGAATATTTTCCTTAAAAGCCTTGATTTCTTTTCAACTGCAGAAAGAAAGACAAACATGGGGGTGAGTAGATTATCAGGAAATTTTTAGTCTGGAAGCAAACTAATTTTTAAAGGGATCTAGCAGAGTAAGGCTTTAATGTGTGCTAAATAAGTACTAATGTGCATGCTAATAAGTAACTCGTTAGTAGAGAATTAGTCCCTAAATTAAAGCCTTACCGGGTTCTTTAATTTTATAGACGTTATATTATCCGTATGATTTTTTTACTATGCATTCTTAAAAGATAGCCTGCGTTTTAGCGAAATGGCTTTAATAACTTTAATAAGCAGGTCTAAAGCAGAGTGTACTAATCAGTAAAGTTGGGAACCTGATCCCGCTGTGCAGCGTCCAGTAGGAAAGTCAGCGGGGCGGGAGCTCGTGCAAACTCTCGCCACTGTCACATCTCACTGCCATCATCACCCTGTCAAGAAACTTTAAAAAACTTTTTATACATGCTTGGATAAGGTGGACGCTGACTGTGGTTGGGTGATTAGAAATGAAGTGCGTCCTCACAGGTTACTCGCACTTCTGTGCAGCGCTTTTATTTATTAGTCTCATTACCTTTCCTTTGACTAATGGGACTCCGTCGAGGTATAGTCTGTTCCAGGGCAGCCCGTATTCCAGCTCTGTTTCGAGACAACGAAATCAGTAAGTGTCCTTCTTTATGGTGTTGGCTTTAGGAAAAACGTGGGCTATGAGTTATTGAGTTATCTTGGGTAAATGTGGTTTTGAGAGTAGCAGGATATAATATATCATATATTATTAATAATAAGGACAGAGTCCATCTCTTGTCTAATGGTTTTATTTTTTTTTCTTCCGGATGTTTCGATGCAATAGACATATTGTGTGTAACACAGTAGTTATTCTAGTAGCCTATAACTACTGTTATCTAACAAGAAATTCTGATTACCGATTTATTATTTGATATTATTGTATAGTTCACTTTTAGCAAACAATTACAACTATTTTTCATGCCTCCTGAGAGCTAAGAAACGAGGAAACTCTTTGCAATGTCCTTGTTACACGTTACATGTAGTAACAACACTAAATTATGCATAATTACATACAATAACCCTTAAACTTAACCATTTAGTAAGTGCTTGTTAATTAAAAGTGCTTGAATATATAATTACACTGTAACAAGGCTACCGCTAAATACAGTGGGTAACACTTTATTTTAAGGTGTCCTTGTTACAGTGTACTGAGTAATGTTAATTAACTACATTTACTTACTATATGGTTAGGGTTTGGTTTGGGGTTTCGTGCATGTAATTATGCGTAATTAACTATTACCCTTAAGAAAATTATCCATGGGGTTATTATAGTAAATTTGTAGTAACCATGGTTTTTTTTGTATTGATTACCATTTGTAACACCACATTTTTACTACAAAAACCATGGTTAATTTGTAAGATCTTAACATGTAAGTACTAAGTAATATTAATAAACTAGATGCACTTACTATATGGTTAGGGTTAGGATTAGGATTTGTTTTAGGGTTACTTGCATGTACTTATGCATAATTAATTGTTATTATAATAGTATGTAAATGTAATGTGTGTAACAAGGACACCTTAAAATAAAGTGTTACCAAAAAGTGACACCTTATTATAATAATTAATGAGATTAAGTACTTAATTAAGTACTTCTCTTGGTAATTTTCTGCCGAGCTATTATCCATTAAATGTAAAGACTTTTCTTTTAAACTTAAAACAATAATGTGATTACGCTGTCATTATACATTTAAGTACTGAGTAATGTTAATTAACTACATGTACTTACTCTATGGTTAGGGTTAGGATTAGAGTTTGTCTTAGGGTTACTTGCATGTAATTATGAATAATTAATTGTTATTATAATAGTATGTACATGTGATGTGTGTAACAGGCACCTTAAAATGAAGTGTTACCACAATTGGGAATAAGGATAAAACAACTGTGAAAAGTCAATGCAGAAAACTCATATTAATGTACAAAGAGCCCTGTTTTTATGGACTTTTCTTAAAGCGAAGTTCATTGTATCCCACTAATAAATTTAGTGCTACTAAATCTGTCAGAAGAAATTACTCTTCAAAACCTCAAAAGCTTACAATGTTTTTACTAGGGAGTTATCATGCATTTCCATATAATTAGTAATTCCCTCTGAAAGACTGGGTAATATTACCCAGCTAACGAAAATGTGTTCCATCTAAATTCAAAATTCAAAATTTGAAAATGTTGGGAATGTTACTTTTGAATGTTCTCTGAACATTCTAAAACAAGTAGTAACATTTAAAAAATGTAACAGTTACAAAAGCATTCTACAAATGTTTAAATGATGTTTTTGTGGTAACATTGAAAACATTATAAAAGACCAGAAAACTTTAAACAAACATTCTATTAACATTTGTTCATAACTTTGAGAGGACGTTAGCCAAAAAGAATGAATGTACAGTATAAATTTGTTCTTCACTCTCTTGCAGAAACTGGTGTGCTTTTGTAGTGCATAGGAACGTGACATGCGTTGTGTTGGCGGCGAACGAAAACGTCATGGAGCCGCAGCTCCTGCCCTGTCCACCGCATCAGCCTGACTGCACACAGCGGGTGATGTAAGTGTCTCTGGAGAGCGCATGCAGTGGGCGGGGGTTGCATGGACATTTTTATTGGTGGAAGTGTACAGAGATCAGATTAGATGAGATCAGAACTGGATTGAAGTGCAATTGCTCTTAGAAGGATAAGTAGTGCAGTTAAATTGGACCCACTGACTGGCAGGCCATTGCTTTATCAGCATCCAAATTATTTACGACCTCTGAAGGGCCAGGGGCCACACTGAACAGTCTGTTTTAGCCTGTGTAAATTGTCCAGAATCCGTGAGAACCTTTTCAGAAATGCTGCAATTAGAAAGTCACACACGTTCGTACACATCACCCGCTTTTAAAGCTGCGCTCCAGATGTGTGTCGCTGCTGGAGTAAATCCTAATAAATTATGAACGTAATTCTGCCCTTTGTTGTTTATGTTTGCACGGCTCATTAAAACAGGAATGCTTCTTTTTGTGGACAGAGTGGTTAGGCGAAAAAAATGAGTGACATTTTTTTAAATCTCGCAGGACTGTTGTCACCTCGCTTCTTCTGAAACGTGCAGCAAACATCCAGGATATGTGCTGTTCAGTGGTCTGTCACTTTAATGTGGTAGTTAAAGCTTAAGTGTGTTAAATACTTTCCTATGTAGAAAGGAAAAACTTTTTTTTGATAATTGGCCTTTTTATGAACTAAGGCAATGTTAGCTTAGGTTAAATGTTTTGTTGTCTTTAAACAATATATTTATTTTGGGAGAAAATAATTATTAAAATGTGTGCTCTCACATGCATTCAAGGTGTAAAGAAAATGGTTTATATTGTGACACGGGTCAATAAAATGAAGCATTTGAAAAAGAAGCACACTGTGGCATATTTAAAAAAGAGCACTTATTACAGAAATAAAAGAATATAGTGCATACTAAATGTCATTTTTCTGACAGTTAAATGCATGTCAATCACAATAATATTTGACTGTATTATAGATTCAGTTTATAGGCAAACTTTAGTGTGCTTTTTCATTATTTTTTTGCAAACTGTGCTTTTTAAATGTGTGTTTAGAAACATACAGTTGAGGTCAAAAGTTTCCATACAACTTGCAGAATCTGTGAAATGTTAATTATTTTACCAAAATAAGAGGGATCATAAAAAATGCATGTTATTTTTTATTTAGTACTGACCCAAATAAGATAAATGATAGATAAACGATGTCCTGAACAGTTAAACTGCCTGCTGTTCTTCAGAAAAATTGTTCAGGTCCCACAAATTCTTTGGTTTTTCAACATTTTTGTGTATTTGAACCCTTTCCAACAAGGATTGTATGATTTTGAGATCCAACTTTTCACACTGAGGACAACTGAGGGACTCATATGCAACTATTACAAAAGGTTCACTGATTCTCCAGAAAAAAACACAATGCATTAAGAGCCGGGGAGTTTAAACTTTTTCAATTTAAAGATCAAGGTTAATTTAACTTATTTTGTCTTTTTGGAAACATGCAAGTATCTTCTGTAGCTTCTGAAGGTCAGTACTAAATGGAAAAAAAAGATGTTTAGGCAAAATAAGAAAAATGTACACATCTTCCTTCTGTTCAAAAGTTTTTCACCCCCAGCTCTTAATGCATCATGTTTTTTTTCTGGCACAACAGTGAGCATTTGAACCTTCTGTAATAGTTGCATATGAGTCGCTCATTTGTCCTCAGTGTGAAAAGATCTCAAAATCATACAGTCATTGTTGGAAAGAGTTGAAATACACACAAATGCTGAAAAACCAAAGAATATGTGAGACCTAAAGGATTTTTCTGGAGAACAGTGGACAGTTTAACTGTTCAGGACAAACAAGAGACTCATAAACAACTATCACTAAACAAAAAAACACAGCTGTAGATCATTCAGATAACAACACAATATTAAGAATCAAGCGTATGTAATCGTTTAAATGGTGTCATTTTTATAAATTCAACTATTTTTTTCTCTTGTGGACTATGTGTAAACGTCATTCACATGAAATATTTTATTCAGGTCAGTACTAAATAAAAAAAAACATGCTTTTTAAGCATATCTGAACATTTCGGACTCAGTGTGCAAGGACCTTAAGTGCAGAAACATTGTGTTTGCTGTGTAAACATGATGCTTGCTGTAGTTCTTCTACACTAAATGTAAACATGCATGTATTCATCTCACCTGCATAAAAACTGATTCAGTATTCTTCAAAATGATGCAAAAGTAACATGACACATTACTTTTCAATTAAATGTAACTATGTGATGCAATTAGTTACTTTTTTAGGAAATAACACCGTATGTAATGTATTATTTTTAAAAGTACCTACCTTAACACTGAGGTGAAGTACATACAATATGCATACAGTGATTAATGGTTTATATCAGCTTTTAACAGCATAATCCATAACTCTCTTTCTAGGTATCATACTCAAATGAGGCCCATGTACAAAATAGGCTACAAACAAGTAACTGAACTGGAATGGAGGTGCTGTCCAGGATATCAAGGTCATGACTGTAAAGAGCTGAAAAATAGCCTACAGAAACCCAATGTTGTTGAAGAACCACGTCAAGATGTTCCTTTAACCAACAACCAACAGCCAAGCATAATAGGTATGTGTTTTTAATTACTTTGAATTTGGAAAATTGTCATATTTGATCTACATCTACATCTTCAGAGGACCTGTCAGCAATTTTTTCTGAGTAATCAACTTTAAAAAGTGTTTATGCAATAAATTACATTCCTCTAACTTAATGTTGTTCATTGGTTGAACATCCTTTCATTAGAAGTTGTCATAAAATTATAGAAGACTGATGCCAACTGTTATGTTAATTTCTTTCTTCAGCCAAAATATTTTTAGAGTAAGTACATGTGATTTTGGTTGTTCTAGGAGCAGACGTGAAACATCCGTGGTCTCAACCTGGGCAGAAAGGACATCATAGCAGTCAACTGGGAGATTATGGAGATCATCAACAGGACAGTCAACGAGTTAAGGCTTTAGAAGAAGAAGTGGAGCGTCTTTCTCAGACAGTACTCAGCCTGCAAGCCACTTCATCAGCCAATGCAAACCTACGGGTAGATCTACAGGAAGACGTTACCAAATACGTTCTAAACATGTTGGGGAATCTGCAACAGCCACAGGATGTCAAAACGGGTGGAATCGAGAGCATTACGCTCCCGTACGACCTCCATCCATCACCAGGCACCGATGAACTTCAGAACCAAATTACCCAGCTCTCCAACACCATCAGTACCAATGCTAATAGCATCCAACATCTGCTGATGAGGATCCAGAACATTGATGGACAGTTGGAGCATCTAACACAAGCAAGCAATACTGGACCACTTCCAACGGCTCCAGCCAATGAGTGTCAGTGTCAGGCGTACATCGATGAGAAGCTTTCCGCCCTACGTGAGGAGCTTCTTCAAGGAATGGACATTAAAATAGCAGACATGAAGAATTCATGTGACTACAAAGTAACATCCATTCAGGAACTGTGTGAGGAACAAGAAAACTCTTACATGAGCTTGGCCGAGCTCCTTGATTCCAAAGAGACTGAACTCCGCAAGGAGATCCAAGACTTACGTCTCCATCAAACCCAAGAGTTGGACAATGCTGAGGTCCAGAAGCTCAAAGACACCCAGCAGATGCTCCAGGATGCCATTAGAGAGCAGAACGCCACTATTGCACAGATAAATGCACAAGGGCAGGTCCTGGAGGCAAGGGTTAGTCTTGCAGAAAAGAGCGCAGAGGTACATTGCCTCTATCTTGAGGAGAAACTGAGAAGGGAAAGACTTAAGGAAGAGGAAGACCAAAGAAAAGCTTTTGAAGAGAAGTTCAGTGGTGTTCAACATGACAACAGTACTTTCCAGCTACTCTTAGCTCAAGATCAGCGCCTGGAAGTCTTGGAGAAACAAACACAACACCTGCAGGACGAGGTGGACTCTCTAAAGAGAGATCTCAATCAGTCCATGAGTTTTGAAACCCTTTTCCAACGGGTGGAAACTCTAGAGGTGGATTCTGGGCGAGGCCAAGAGCAAGTGAAGACAATGAATGGCTTGCTTGATGGGCTTGATGGACGCATGGCTAGCATCGAAGGCGTTTGTGGTCGGTTTGAGCCAATGTCAGACAGTCTCAAACGGATTAAAGATGGACTGAACAAGCACGTCAATGGCTTGTGGACTTGCGTCCGTCAACTGAACAGTACAGTCCTCGCACATACAAGAGACATTAACACGTTTAAAGCAAATTCACACATCTCAAAAGACAGCCAGGATGGGATCACTGATGCACCTACAGGTAAGCAATGCTCTTCTACAGACAACAAAAATAGGGTTTAGTTTATCCAAAGAAATAGTGCAGTATTTGCAAGGTTATCCTTGAAGCTTGGATATTCAGAAGCCTATTTCTTGGAAAACTGATGGGGTATTCAATTAAAATGACTCAAAGACTTTAGTAGAAACTTAAAAGACACCTATAGAGGGTATGCATGTGACGTCACCATCAGCTGGAGTGGCAGCTTTGTTTCAACGTGAATGCTGCGACAGAACACACAAAACACCTCTAAAACCAGACTGTACAAAAAAATTTGACAAGAAACCTCAGGTATGTTTTTACTGACTGCTGAAAGCTACTGAAAAGAGAAGCAAATTAATCACTGCAATTCAAAGAAACAAATAGTCTCCAGGCAGCAAAACACGGATTTGCAGTTATCATTTCATGTTAATATGTTGAATTGTGCTGTAAAATCCTATCCTATATATTGTATTATAGTATATTGTATTGACAAGTCTTCAACTAAATATTTACCATCTTAAATTCTACATAAATGAATGTTTTTAAATAAACACTGACAAAAAATATACAAGTTTTTCAGCTGGACGATATGACGATATATATGACATTGATATAAGTGATCACCGGGGTTTAGACCAACATATTTTATATTTACAAAATGAGTTCACAGACAAATTTGTTTTATTTAATATGACATACACTACCGTTCAAAAGTTTGGGGTCAGTAAGACTTGTAATAGTCTTTAAAGAAGTCTCTTATGCTCATCAAGGCTGCATTTATTTGATTAAAAATATAGAAAAAAACAGTAATATTGCAAAATGTTTTTACAATATAAAATAATATTTTTTATTTTAACATACTTTAAAATAGAATTTATTCCTGTGATGAAAAGCTGAATTTTTATCAGCTGTTACTCCAGTCTTAAGTGTCACATGATCCTTCAGAAATCATTCTAATATGCGGATTTATTATTAGAATGATCAGTGTTGGATAATATCAACAGTTGTGCTGCCAAATATTTTTTGGAACCTGTGATTTTTTTATTTATTTATTTTTTTTTTTCAGGATTCTTTCATGAATAACAAGTTTAAAAAGTACAGTGTTTATTCAAAATATAAATATTTTATAACAATGTAAATTATTTATTATGAACTTTTAATAAACTTTTAATTATTAACTTAATACATCCTTGGTGAATAAAAGTATTAATTTCTTAAAAAAAAGAAACAATAAAAATGTACTGACCCCAAACTTTTGAACGGTAGTGTATAAGTGTTAGAAAACACAGTTCCTGGCTGCATCAATATCCATTGACCACTGGATATTTGTTAAGTTGTTAGGAACATTATATCAAGTTTAGCAACCTTTAGTTTAAACTGATTATCATTTGTTTTACTCACATTTTCGCATCTTCCCTATTAAATCTATTCACGCTGAAGGCTCTTTTGCAACTCAGTATGGCTGAGGGGTGTGTCCCGGCGGGAAAGTGATGTCACTGCATACTCTCTATTATGCCCCTTTTTTACAAGATGTAATATTGGTCTTGGGTGTCTCCAGAATGTGTCTGTGAAGTTTCAGGTCAAAATACCCCACAGCTTTATTTTATTAAAAGTATGTCATCTTTTATGTCAAATTAAAACAAAATGTTTATAAGCTTTTTAAAAAATGTCTAATTAAAGCAATAGAATAAGAAAAAAGTAGAATAAGAAAAATAAGTCACCAATGAAATTAAATGTTTATTATAATAAGTATAACAAAATTAATTTGTACTACAGAGGTGGCACAGAAGAACACAGAAGTGGCTATTGCTGTATTTTCAGACATGTAATGAGGCTCAGAAGTGGCATGAGTGCAATTAAATTCATAAATTCATGTTGAGATTAATGTTGAGATTGTTTTAAATGTAACAATTTAAATATAGAAATATGAAATCATTTAAATAACTGAAAAGATTTTAAAATGAAACTAAAACTGCCACTAGGTGGCGGCACTGAATCATTCATTCATTTGATTTGTTCAAACGGCTGATTCATTCAGCAATGAAGCAAGTGACTGTCTTTATGAATGGGTAATTGATTCATTGACTTAGATTTAATAAAAAAAAATGTTAATTCATAAACAAAACAATGCAGTGTTTGAATGGAGATGCACAGCTTAGCTGTCACTTCATTTCAAACTGTTTTCGTCAATGAAACAGAGCAAAATCAGACAATACTGTTTTAGTCAGACAATGTAAGTCACGTAATATTAAATCATAATATTTAAATAATATTTAAAAGCTGTCTAACTATGAAACTATGGCAATGCAGGACTGTCAGTCAACGGCAGTGGGCGTGGCCTAAACAATGTGATGTCACATCGCTTAGAGAATCAAAACAGCACGCCTAATGAGACTGGTTTGGTTTAATGAGGATTTAAAAATAAGCAGTAGGTGGATTTTTTTTATTATTGTAGGGTGGTTGTGTTTACACACTGCCAGCACACATTTGTGTCCAAACACCATGTAAAAGTGGATTTTGCCTAATAGGTGCCCTTTAACGTTGTTGTTCTAAACCATATTGCAAGTTACACCTAAACCCACAGGGCTGAAGGGAACAATTACATTTCAATAAAATTTATTGAAAAAAGGCTGCAGGTTAAAAAAAAAAAGTTACAAAAGTTCTTAATAAGTGTTAAAGTGTTTTGGAGCCCCAACAAAAAATAAAAATCCAGAAACCGTCTAGGTTATAGAATTATCAGAAATTAATATGCAATATTAAAAATCATAACCATTAAAAATGTACTAACCATTTTGACGTTGCAAATAAGGAAAGGAATATTTTTTTTAGCATCTGCCATTTTCTACACCATGTTCCTAATTCCTATTGGTAGTACTTACTTTTTTATAATATGTGAAAACATGTCTGTATATGTCTGGTTTTCTTGTGTTGAACTTGTTTGGCGATGCATTAATATGGATGGTAAGTTGCAACATGTAATAGCTTCTAAAATATTTTTCTGATACAATCTTAATTGCACCTTGGTCTTTCAAAGCTGTAATGCAGTACTTTGCAAATTTTCTCTTGAACCATAAGCTGCTTTGACTTATTAAATAATAGTATTACTGTAACATTTCCAGAACTTTTGGGTAATTACACCATATCTACTGTGCATGCAAGTCTGCTCATTCACAAATCAGCACGGAAATATTGGTAAACTCTAAAATGTCAGTCTTCGGAAGTGACCTTTAAATGCACTGCACCTTTTTACTAATTTGCCTGGATGAGAAGAATCTCTGTCCAGTTTAACAACATCGTTACTGTCAATATCATGGAATAATTGTGTCAACTCTATCAGATCTTTGTGATTGGTGCAGAGCAAACTTCCTACACCAGTGTGCCCTGACCTTTTAGGTTGTATGTGCAAAAGTCCCAGTAGTCTCTTTAGAAATTTCCTGCCCCTACTATCAAATAAAGAGGGGAAAAAGTCTGAAAATCTGATCTAATACATTCTTTAAAATAAAGGTTTTGAAACAGTTTTTCCACATTAGTGCTATCGCAGAAACATTTTTGGTTCCAAAAAAGAACCTTCTAGTAAATAGAACCATTTCTCACTTAGTTTAAAGAACATTTTAATATTCGAAAGAACATTTACCACTGTAAAGAACCTTTTGCCCAATAGAAAAGTTCCATGGTTGTTGAAGGATCTTTATGGATAGATGTCAAAAAAGAACCTGTTTTTAAGAGTGTAAGCAACTCATCTGTTTTTGTCAATGCTTCTAGTCAAAACGCCTTTTGAGTTTCTGGAAGCTTCTGTTGTACGAGCTCCCCAATGCAAATGCGGTCTACGGTGTGCATGAGGTTGTGTTTTTAGAGGGATTTCCTTTACAAACACAAGAATGTTTGTGTGTTTTAAGCAGGTAAGTCCCAGGGAAAGTAGTGTTTCCCCTTTACGTATTAATTGTAGACACATGTTACAACTGGAGAGGCTTTAGAGTTGTGCAACGTCTGGACTTTTGTGACATTATAGTGTGTGTGTGTGTGTATGTGTGAGCATGCATGTGGGCATCTGCTTCTCATTTGGTGATTTTTTTTTTTTTGTTCACAATTTACAAGATGTTCTGAACACACTAGTCAGTTTGGCGTTTCACCTATTGCAGTTGATACTATTGCAACACACATCAGCAAAATATAAAATGCTAATGTAAAATGGTGTAGGGACGAGGCCAAAAAGTGATCTGTAAACAGCTTTGTTTGGAGTAAATCAAAAGGATATATTCAAGGGGTCTAGGAAGTTAAGAATTTTGTGTGCATGTGGTTGCACTTCATTTTACAGTACTTGCATTTACTTGTAATTACAGTGTACTTACCTGAAAGTACTGGGTAATATAAGGTAACTACATGGGTTAAGATTAGGTGCAGGTTCTGGGTAAGTACCTAGTTATTTCCCAGTTATTTTAATTGCTATAAGAAGTTTATTGTATGTACATGCAGGACTGTAAAATAAATAGCTGCCAAGAAAGCCAGTGCATCATGAGTATGAATATAAGAAAAACACTACAGTAAGGTCCCATTAACAGACATTAAGTAATAATAATGGTCACATTTGTTACAGTATTTGTACAAAAGAACAAATTTATACTCTTGTGCGTTATGTATCATGCACTTTATCATCTTTGACAGACAGCATGCTGTAATTTCTCCCTTTTGGAAAGCGATGATGGATGCATTTAAAAACATCCAGTATTGTAGGCTTTCCAGAAAATGAGTGCACTTTCTGGACCTCTGTTTTTCATAAATACTACCTTGTATTGTGCACATTACTTTTTGACAGACATTAATGTTGTGATATTCAGAGGAGGTGGATTTGAGAACAGATGGATTTTAAAGTAATAACTATTTATTTTTTAGCCTGCAAGTATTCAGTGATTGATGCCCATTAGTGTGTTATGTTCATGTTTTTATTTCTAATACTTCTGAGAGTTTTTGACGGAAATGATAACATGCATAAGGGGGAACTATATCCGATTTTTGGTTAATTATGAAACACGCTGGAGACATCTGTAATGCTTTTTGTGTACACAGTAAAAAACAATTTGTTGATTCAACTTAAAATAATTTGTTACCCGGCTGCCTTAAAATTTTAAGTTCAGTCAACTCAAAAACGTTTTGTCAACTTGAAGTGTTAAGTTGTACATGTAAGTGGCAACCTAGATATTTAAGTTTATTCAACTTAAAATTTTAAGGCAGCTGGTTAACAAGCCCAGCTTCTAGGTTTAACAAACCAAATTGTTTGTTTAGTCAACTCAAATATCTAAGTTTTCACTTAGTACAACTTAACGTTTCAAGTCGACAAAACTTATTTAAGTTGATTGAACTTAAAATGTCAAGTCTGCAGGGTAATAAATTATTTTAAGTTGACTCAACAAATTGTGTATTGTTTTTTACAGTGTAGTTCATTATACTTATTTTATGAAATGGTTTATCTCGTGGCTTAAATTACATTAGAGACACGTGTTTGGCTTGTCAAAAATCAAAGTTTTGAAAATCAAGTTAGTCTTTCACTGGGAAAGGAGTGGTTTTGATGCACAAAGTTGTTTTAGATATCTTCTATGACAGAATTCTATTACTTAAACCCATGAAAATGCAGATCCTGTTGTAAATAGTAGTAAAAAAGTGACGTTTTTATAACTCTCGTCTTGTTGCATTATTACCCTTTGAGCAGTGAGCAGCTTTGTTGTAGAAATGCACTCGTCCTTCTCAGTCACATTTGACCTTTGACCTCTGAGATGATCGTTTCCTTCAAGCGTGTCTCACTGCTCACACATGTATATTTATATATTTTATCTGGAGGCTAATTGTGGGACTCCATTCAGGAAGAGTGGCCATTAGTTTATCAGAAAGACATTGATATAACCACTGCATTATCCCATGATTCAATGTCCTCTTTGTTCCTCCTTCCTGTTCCTCTCTCTGCAATAAACAGACAATCTCTTTTAATGCATTTCTTTCTTAAGATAAATGCAACACATGTAGAGGGGCTTTGAGACCTCCTTCATTCGTCTGTGGCCCCTTTCAGTCTTATTAAAATACCGAAATATGTTTGTGTGTGGTAAACCTCTGAAACAAGGCAGAAGGTTTCTTTGGTCCAATAAAAGTACAGTTCAGTTTATAGTTACACAGTTAAATCCATATGGAACAATATGTTATACAAAGTATCTTTCAGTTTCAGGCATTTTCCACATTGCTTAAAAATAATACAATTAGGGCCCTATGAAATACATTTGATTTTTTCCCAAACAGTTGTTTGTTTTAATATTTCTCAACTCTGTTTTAATGGTTAAATTTTAGTATTGAAAAAGCATGTCTAATTAATTTAAATCATGAAACCTTTACCATTTATTAAAATAAAAAAAATTAAAAAAAGTTTTCCAGGATTCCATTTTAATTTTAATATTTGAAAAGCATGTCTAATTAATTACATTTCTAAAACAACTTAATTAATTAATTTAGTTTGTTAGTAATAATAGGGAATTAAAAAGTTCCAAGTTTCATATTAAAATAGTCTTTTAAATTTGAATCGTTTATTATGCACAGACACTAGTCTGCATTACTTTCCAACATTCCAAAATATACATTAAATTCCATTTTTATGACTGAATTCCATGATTCCGTTCGTGGTTTCTGCTTTGTGGAAATCATAGAGCCCTAAATAATAGTAACAAGCATAATTCTGGTATTTGTTACTGCCCTTTTGTTTCTTGTCGCCTACTTTTCTGACCATTCATGAACAAATAACCTGTGAAATGTAGCTTTAGTTTAACTGGATTTTGCCAGCTTGATCAAGTGGATTTTGATTCAGACGTGACTGAAAGTTTTGATGACAAAGTGGATGAGTTCTATTTCCACTAGTTTGGCCCATTCAGGGTCATCTATGAGCATGACAAGCAGGCATTATCGCATAATTTGGCCAAATAGGTGATGTAGAGGCACCTCAGTAATAACTAATGCTAAATAATGTTTTATTAAAAATGTAAAAAGTTTTTTGTGAAGGTTATGTTTAAGGGTCGGTTTAGGGAATTGAAAATATCCTTAGCTCAGCATAAAAAGCATTACACCTATGGAAAGTCCTTGTAATATAGGAGTGCCAACATATGCATGTGTTTTAGTCGATGAGATCATGTGAGCAATCGGGTGTGACATGTAAAACTGCTCCATTTCTCGTTCTCTCATTGTTGGGAAGCAACTTATTTTCTCAGTAGCATGAGAACACTAAAAAAAATGATGTGAAATTTACAGTCAGAAAATGGCAGCTGTGGTTGCTTCACCTTAAAAAATACTATAGAAACATTTTAAGTTTTACAGATTTAACTTGAATTTACAGTAAAAATGATGTACATCAACTGTAAAATATCATAAAATGACAGAATTGTCATTTCATGAGTCATGAGGATGGATTCTTTTAAACCAGATGGCGTTGCATGTCATGTCTGCTAATTATTCTGTCCTCCCATCAGCATTCTTCTACCTTTCTCCAGATGTTCATAAGACTTTTTTAGATTTTTCTTACCTCCTGTCTAGAATGTGACAAAATTTGGTGCACGTATTTAAGTTTTATGTTCAGACTTGTTAAACTATAGAGCGGAAATAGGCTCTCCACACTCTTTCACCAATGCATCAAAATTTGTATCAAACAATTCAGTATAAATCTACAAACTTTTATAATGTAAATCATATTGTTCATCAACTTGTTTGTTAAGTTTTCTTTTTAATGCAGCTTATGTTTTTCACAATTGTAGAGCACAATGTATCTCTTTTTGAAAACAGCTACAGAAAAAAAGATGACTTCAGATTTTAGGTTTGAGATTACTCTGATTTCATTTTATTTGCAAAGAACACAATCAGCAGAACCACCATAAAAATGAGCTAAATATAGCCGCTTATACTGTTTTTTATAAGTACAGCTTTCATGCAAAATCTTTACACAGAATGTAACAACGAGCCACTTTAAATTGCAAAGTTAAATTGCTAAAAATTAAGATGCATCGAGAGTCGTTTTGGAATTGGGTCATTAACAAAATCATAAATTAAAATGAAATCAGTGCTGGGATTTCTTCTTGTATACAGCAAAGTCACACCTGTTAACTGCCAGGCAGTCTTTATTTCTTCTTGTCTCAGTCTCAGCCATCACTCTTCTGCCTCTCTCCAGGTGTTCCTGAAAATACAACGGCTGTAAAAGTTTCCGTGGAGGGAGGTCAACCACTCCCATCACTGGAAACAGCGCCTCGGGTAACCAAAACCTCTTCTTACACTCCTCAGGGGATCAATGGGAGCATGCCGTCCATTACGGGCTATGCAGGAGCACCAGGTAAGCATATTCATATTTGTATATTTGTACCTACAGTGGATTGGGGTTACCTCACAGAATTTGTTTAATTGTTCTCGACAGGTTATCCAGGGATTCCAGTTGCCGCTCTCGGTCCTGACTCCGTTTCTGGTATTCAACACGTTATTAAAGCTGAACAGTGTTGGGGAATTACTGAATAATATAAATAGCCACAAGTGGCAATTATCAAGGTTCAAGCTTTATGATGTACATGATACGTACATGATGCATAAAACTGCAAATCAGACATACAACCTATGAGTTTGAAAGCAAATGCCAAAACTTATAGAAATGGATACAAAACTAAATGATCTTATTATAAAGCCATCTTGTTTCCAATTCTTACTAAATTTGGTACACTGCCTAATGTGAACACCCTGTATGTATTTGCCAAACTTGATAGTGATCAGCCATTCACAACTGTAAAAATACAGTGTTCAAGTATGGATACTGCAAAAAAATACTCAATTAGAAGTCAAAGAAGTCTAACCAAAAATTTACTTCAATGAAAGTAAACAAAACAAAAGACAAAAATTAACTAATGAAATCAAGAAAAAGATCAAGTTACAAAAATACTTATGTAAAGAGACTTTTTTCCCCCAAAAAGTCAGTTTAAAGAGTAAAGAGACAGTTTTCCCAATGGCCCACCACTTTTTTCCTGTATTTTTAGATTTGGCTGGCAATCAGCAGTATAAGATGGATAATCTAACTGATCTTCCTGGAATTTATTTAATAAACATATTTAGAAGACATTTACAAACTGATAATTCTATAAATAGCCCCAAGAAACATTCACATGTACAGACAAAATGCATGCACATCCTAACAAAATGCTTGTACATAAAACAGTCACACATAAAATTGCTTTTACATTTCACATATGCATATAACATTTTACTCTTCTCTCACACACACATATACACTAATAACTGGACATTCACTGTACAGATGTACATGTTTTCTTGCTATGCAAGTATGTGTCCCCAATCCATTTCAAGATCATTATTGCTTTTGCATCAGATAATTACTGCATCTGCCACAGACATTAAATAATACAATGAGATATCTCATACTCAAGGTCTTTTTTAATGTAAATTCATATACATGATCATTCATTTGCACATTGTTTTCACTGGACCAATCAGCCGTAAGCTCGTGGCTCGAATAAGTGGTGCATTGGATGCTTCATGTGGAGACAGAATTGATGATTGATTGATGCATATAGAGATGCATTTAATATGCATCAAGATGAAATCAAATATTATATTGATGAGTTACGATACAGGAAGAATGTTAAATAATAGAGGACCCAGGATTGAGCCTTGAGGGACACCACAAGATATCTCATGATGTTTGAAGGTGTAAGAACCCAGCTTAACGTAGTTTTCCCTGTTGCTTAAGTAGGATCTAAACCAGTAAAAGACTGGACCTGATAGACCAGCCCAGTTGTGCAGTTCATTTAAGTAGTTCAAAGATCAAAGTCATGGTTGAATTCAGTGTTGGGGAGTAACTAGTAATGGAATTACGGAATTTAATTACAAAATAAATGTAACTGTAATTAGTTACAGTTACTGAGAAAAAATGTGTAATTAAATTACAGTTACTTTTAAAAATGTTAATGATTACAAAGGGGGTTACATTTTTTTCACATCCACATACAGATTTCGTTGAATTTTCCAAAATTGCATTGACTGCTCTAAAATGAGACACCAATGTTTCAGGAGTTTAGGACACACAAAAGCTGATTCTTAACTGTTTTATTTCCTATTTGGGTTTATGCATAAACTTTATTTTCTAAGATTAATTGTTTTTTTCCAAGGCATTGTTAGATGCCAGTGTTTCCTGTCATAACTATGCAAACCATTTGATTTCAAAACCAGTATCATAGCTATTAAACTATTTCTTGTTATGATTTCAGAACTGTATTTAACCTCAGAATGATCTCAAAGTAAATAAGAGGTGTTAAGTCTGAATTTGTGTGGCTGTGCTTTAAAGGAGAAGTCCACTTTCAGAACAACAATTCTCAAATAATTTACTCACCCCTTTGTCATCCAAGATGTTCATGTCTTTCTGTCTTCAGTCGCAAAGAAATTGTGGTTTTTGAGGAAAACATTTTTTTGATTTTTGACAGATTTTTATCCATATAATGGACTGATATGGTGCCCCGATTTTGAACTTCCAAAATGTAGTTTAAATGCAGCTTCAAAAGGCCCTACACGATCCCAGCCGAGGGATCGTTTAGGGGTCTTATCTAGCGAAACGATCTGTCATTTTTTTCAGAAAATAAAAATTTGTATACTTTTTAAACACAAAAGGCTCTGGGATGCGCGTTCACTTACTACTGAATCATGTCGAAAGGTCACGTGGAACGTAGGCGGATCCACAGACCCAGTGTTTACCAAACGAACGTGCAAAGACTAAGAAAGTGCAAGTAAGTCAAACGCTGTTTATAAACAAAAAGGTACAACGATTTTGGACGATTCTGAAGTTGTGAAGTTGTAGGAGAAAATAACATGGAGCTTTTCGACATACTCTACCTTTCTGAGCTGGAGTACACAGACAATGAACTTGTGGTGATTCGAAGACGTGATTCTTAGTAGTGATGGGAAGTTCAGATCATTTTACCGACTCTGACCTTTTTTCAAGTCATTTTGTTCATTTTATTAAAATCAGCATCACGTGACAGCCCCATAAGATGAATGAATGACTTGAAAAACCCGAAGACTCGAAACAGGTGAACTAATTCCAGTACAGAACCTAATAGGATGTTGCGCATGCACGACTGAACGAATCACTCCCCGAGAGGACTCATTCTTCCCAAGTCACATTAAAGGTTTGTTCAAAATGAACGAATCGTTCAAGAACGACTTGTGGACGTGCATCCAAGAGCCTGTGCTACACAAGCGTTTGTGCTTAAAACATATACAAATTTTTATTTTTCGAAAACAATGGCCGATCATTTCGCTAGATAAGATCCTTCATCCTCGGCTGGGATCGTTTAGAACCCTTTGAAGCTGCATTTAAACTACATTTTGGAAGTTCAAAATCAGGGCACCAATGAAGTCTATTATATGGAGAAAAATCCTGAAATGCTTTCCTCACAAACCATAATTTCTTTATGACTGAAGACAGAAAGACATGAACATCTTGGATGACAAGGGGGTGAGTAAATTATTTGTGAATTGTTGTTCTGGAAGTGGACTTCTCCTTTAAATTAAATTCTCTGGCTCTGTGAAATGCGTGATTCTGATTGGTCAGTCATGACATTCCAAGGTATGTTATTCCTGATAACAACTGGTAAAAGCCAATAACTCAGACTCATTTGGGCAACTTAAGTCGGTGCTATACAGATGATAATTTCCTAATTCTGTCAACTTGCCACTTGCTAGCAACTGATTTCTTCATGGAAGCTTTGTGTTCAAATATTTCAACTCAGATCAGTGTTTTGTGTCTAATTATTTACTTTTGTGGCAAGCAGCTGTGTGGGATAATTTACATCCACCCAGTTGTTATTGCAAAATAAAGATGCATATTATCCCTTACTTATTATAATCTTAATCAGTGTTGAGTGCTACTGTAAGGTTAACTCTGCCTGATTTAAATGTTTAAAATGATCAACAGTTGAAAATATTAGAAATTTAGAAAATTAATCAAAAAGTAATCAAAAGTAATGTACTTTAATAAAGTAATTGAAAAGTTACACTACTTATTATAGATATACATTATAGATAGAGTAACTTAGAGTAATCTGTAACCTATTACACTTCCAAACTAACCTTTCCAACACTGGTTGAAATTGTCAAAAAAAAAAGCAGCACTGAGATCTAAAAGAAGCAGGACAGACAGATGACCCTATAACTGTCAGATTCCCTAATAACTTTAAACAGCATTTAACTCAGGTTGTTTTTAGTTTTATAATGGCAACACTATTTCTCCATGGGACTTTAGGGGTCCATGAGACCTCCCAGAGAGCATAGACTTCATTCTTAAGGGGGCAACAGAGTCAAATGCCCCGGACAGGAAAGATTAAAGCACTCCGCCACAGTGTCTGTGGAGGGGGATGTAAGAGGAGGAAGGAATGATATGAGCTCCATGGAAGTCACAGCAGTATCAGCAGTAAGATATATGTGACAGTCCTCTTATCACTACAAAAGTGTTGAGTTATGTTAGTATATACATACTGATGCCACCCTGGGTTGCACTGATAACAGTAGTGTTCACAAATCAACAAAATGAAAGATTTTTTCTTAGTACTAGTAGTGAAGCTAGTTTTCAATAGTTTTTCAGTAGATTAAGAACTTTAAAACTGTAGATTGCCAGACTAACAGAAATGCATATTTTGAAGTTGCTTCCCCAACACTGGCAGAACATTACAAATATGCTTTAATAATATGAGATATTAACAACTGTCTCTTTCCCATATCTACAGCACAGATTCCACTGAAGACGGTTCAGATGGCCACAGGTACAACTAAGCCTCTCATATATTTTGCAAAGCTGAATTGTCAGTAAGTAACAGTAGAGTAAGTACGTGTGTGTGTTTATGCAGGAGAAGGGCGATTGATGACCTCTGTGTCGTTTTCGGCTGGTCTGACGCTTGTGCCATTCCCTGGAGATATCGGTATCATCCGGTTCAACAATGTTCTGTTAAATGATGGAAAACACTATGATCCACAAACAGGTACATTCATGAATTACCATTTATTTATAGTGTTTGTTAAAGCTTCCCTTGTGAAAAGAAATGCACGTAATTGTATTGATGTGCACTTGTATTGAACTTCAAATTTTAAAAGAATTAAAAAAAAAACTGTACTTGCAGATAATATAATATTATATGTGACCCTGGACCACAAAACTAGTCATAAGGGTCAATTTTTTGGGAGATTTATACATCATCTGAATAAATAAGCTTTCCTTTGATGTACTGTGGTTTGTTAGGATAGGACAATATTTGGCCGTGATACAGCTATTTGAAAATCTGGAATCTGAGGGTGCAAAAAAATGAATATTGAGAAAATCACCTTTAAAGTTGTCCAAATTACGTTTTTAGCGATGCATATTACAAATCAAAATTACGTTTTGATATATTTACAGTAGGAAATTTACTAAATACCTTCATGGAACATGATCTTTGCTTAATATCCTAATGATTTTTTGGCATAAAATTGATCATTTTGACCCAAACAATGCTATTGCTACAAATATACCCGTGCTTCTTATGACTGGTTTTGTGGTCCAGGGTCACATATACAAAAATATAAATAAAAGTGGCCTTTTATATGAATAATAAGCCACTTATGTGACTAAAATAGAGACACTTTCATGACTGTTTCTTAATACACTTAAGTACACTTTTAAAAAGTGGCCTTTGTAATGTCAAATCGAAAGTCATCATCATATTTATTCTAATCGTTGTTCTTTGACTTACACTTATTTTGATATGTTGAATGACTAATATACTAAGCACATTTATTTTATTTTTTTAAATACACTTAAGTGCATTTTGTAATAAATGTTTTACTTTAAATCATTGTCTTAATTATTGCTAAAGTACTTTTGATGTGTTGACTAACATAATAAAGCACATGTAAAGTACTTGACTGTAATTTTAATTGTAGTGTTAATTAATATAACATTTAAATTTAACATATTTTAAATGTACTAAATTGCAGCTTCAATTTCAACAACTTCAACAAATGTGTAATTACAAAACAAATGTAAACACATGACAGTTTCAATAGAAATTAAAGAATATTTAGCTAAATGCTTGTCAGAACATTCAGTACTTTAACCATATTTCAAAGACAGTAGAATTACATATAAAGATGTACTTAAGGTCTTAATAAGTGGGTCCTAAAAAATCCACTAGCTGCATTTAATAGAAATTTAAACTATAATACAGTATAATTTAATTGCATTTAACATGCATTTAGAAAAAAACATACACCCTTTCCACTTTGGCCAGTGAATTATAGTTATATAATAATTATAACATATAATTATAATACATTTCTGTCAAAAAAAATCACACACGTCAGTGCCTATAGCCGTGTGGTTAGCACACTGACATATAGCGCAACTGTGCTTCAGCCCGACCTGGGTTGGAATTCCGACCCAGGGTCCTTTGCTGATCCTGCACCCATGCTCTCCACCCAACACTTTCCTGTCAATCTCCACTGTCCTATCACCCAAAAAAAAAAAAAAAAAAAAAAAAAAAAAAAAAAATTACACATAATAGCAATAGCATTCTACCTTTGTTCTAATTTGAATCTTTATTTTCTAGGTGTGTTCACCGTGCCCATGGACGGACGATACCTGCTCAGTGCTGTATTGACCGCTCAGGCGGGAAAAAGAGTCGAGGCCTTTCTCTCAGTAGGCAATCGCAACATCCAGAAGCTTTCCACTGCTGAAACGGGCGGCAGAGACACTCCAGACTGCGTCTGTGGAGGAACCGTCTCTGTAAGTCTTGCTCTTCACCTGAAGCAGGGCCAGAGGACGGGACTGGTGCTCACATCAGGGAGACTGGCCATTTCAGCATCCAGCGAAATCCTGTCTTCATTCAGCGGAGTTCTGCTTTACCCAACAGTAGGCAAGAGATAGCCCACAGCCAACGGCAAACAATACAGGGATAGTTCACAATAAAATGACAATTCTCCAAGTTGTTCCAAACCTGCATGAGTTTCTTTCTTCTGTTGAACAGCTGACGGTAGCCATTGACTTCCATAGAATGGTTTCCAACATTCTTCAAAATATCTTCTTTTGTGTTCAGAAGTTAGAAACTCATACAAGTTTGAAACAACTTGAGAGTGAGTAAATAATGACAGAGTTTTCATTTTTGTATGAACTATTCCTTTAAGGTTACACTCTTCATGAAAACCTTTCACTGGAGTGGTACCTACAGTTTTGTACCTTGTTTACCTGAAAAGGTGCATAATAGTACCTTGAAGGTACATATTATTACCTGAAGAGCACATATTAGTATCTATATGGCACATATTAGTACCTTTTAAAAGTGTACCGTCCCACTGACAGTTTTGTACCTTTTTTCTGAGATTTTAGGGTTGACTTAGATTCTGGTAATAAGCTACTCAACACTTTAGTTGAGGCCTTTATGCATAATGCATTATAAAGCTTTTGAACTTTTCATAAATAATTGTAAACAAAGTTTAAATGCATTGCATTTTGCATCAATATTGCACAAAAATGCTGAATGTTTGCAGATTCCTTGTTGCACATAACATTTATTATTTCTTAATGCATTGTATGCATTATAAATGAAGTATTTTAACTTTGGTTGCAATTATTGAGATAATGTAGTGCATTACAAGACATGATCAATGCATTAAGAATACTTTTATAATGCATTACATATACTAGGTTCAAGTAAAGTGCTGACAATTGTCCGACACATTAATAAAAGCAGAGAAACAGAAGGAGAATGCATTTAAAAACAATAACTGACTATAGCATTTAGAAATTGGAAAAACAAACATAATGATTTTCCAAGCTGATCTGGTAGCGTGTTAGTAAATCTACTAATCTGATTTTTATCGCAAAGGTCACCAGTTAGTCAACAAGGTCGCTTCCACCTGGACCGTGAGTCATTTCTTAGAAGTTAATTCCACACAGAGCAGTCAGAACTCCCACGTTTATGTGTGATTAATATAATGATTAAGCTATGAATTTAAAAAATGATTCACAGTCTGGGTGTAACCAGTCTTGGATCCAAATGTGGACCACAGTCTGTTTGTTAGCAGGAAAAAAAAAGCCAGAAAACCAAATCTTTTTGCACATTTCAGGAAGCCTGTACAAAGATTTCAGTAAACTGGAGCGACCAACAATTTAATTCACTGTTCAAACATATTCATACAAATCACTAAAACCTTTTCACCAGTTTTCAAAAACCTCACCGGGTTAAAATAGAAATCACGTCACCCAGTTACTGAATGAAAACACATGAATCACTGTTGTTGGATTTTGCCCAAACTCAGACATTATTACACACCATTTCCAGTTCCAGGAAGTGTATGGAATAATATGGAAGATTGGTTTTATTTTGTGTAAAGAACATGTTGGATATTTTGTCAATAGAACAATCATTTGATTGAAAAATACATATCAGCAATCACTGCTCCCAGATTATTATTTTTAATGAGATCAACTGTAAGTACCTGAGTGCATTTTATCTAACAATTTTTAAATGTCATGTTCACTGTCATTACATATATCATGTTTGCTATCTTCATATTTTTCATGCATCATTTTTAGAAAAACAGAATCAAACTGCTACAAAGGAGTGTATGAGAACCAATGATGGATCTCATCTGCAAATAAATGCCTTGTTATAAATAGTCTTGTTTTTGTTGAATTTCTTAATCAGCTTGACTTTCTGTATCTCTAATATCAACCAGGGTTGTAAATTGTTCAGCTGACGTTTTCCGAACCAGGTGTTTTTATGATTCTGATTAATATAGGAAGCAACAGAAGTAGAATATGATCATAATTCTTTGTTCTAGTAAGATCTAGCTGCTGTCTTTTTAATAGCCCAGGATGTTCATCCACTAGTATATTACAATAATCTAGTCTAGAGGTCATGAATGCATGAATTAGCTTTTTATAAATGAAGAGCATATGCGTAATGCTGTTCTACCAGCACTGGTTTTAACAGAGAAAATCTGAAACAGTATTATAAGGTGCAAAACGTAGTTGCTGTATTGACGATTGTCACTTAATAATGCACTTATTCCTCAAGTGTTTAGTTCTACATTTTATTTAATCAAACATACAAACATGCATACATTTTCAACACATTTCCTGTATTAAATATGTATTCTAGTACTCAGTGAAATGTTATAGTAGCACTGCTTGTATTAGATTAATATATTTTAGATTCTGCTTACATTGTTTTTTCGCAAGCTATTTTAGACAGAACATGCTAAGCGAATGAGTCAGTGAAAATATACTGCAAGCTAAAACAAAAAAATCTTTCCAAGATTTCCAGCAGCGGAGCTGTAGATGAGTGGATGGTGAAAAGTGGGTGTTGCATTCAATTACATTTACAGGACTCGGTTGCAAAAGAAATGATTTTTTTTGGAATAACATGCAGTGACCAATTGTACACAATAAACCTGAATCATGTGCTGAAAGTAAAAAGGCATTGTGACATGGTGCTGGGGAAAAAAGAGATGGAAGAGGAAAAAATGGCTATGCATTCTCTCACCTTGTAAGCATTTTCTACAAAACAGTTCAGAGCGCTACGTTCATATTTTGGATTCATCTGCTTGCCTGTACGCAGTATACATTTTTAATAAACTGTATACCAAATGTGGGCTTTTTTCTATCAATGGTCTTTGTCCATAATCTATATAATCTATCATTTTTTTATATGGGGGAGAAAACATTTAACAAACAACTTAGTGTGTTGCGTTCATATTCTGGGTTTTTCTGCTTGTCTGTAAATAGTATCCTGTATTAGTAAGGTGTGTACTGAATTTGTGTGTCCTCCAGTGTCACTGTTTTAAAAAAAAAGACTTGAACTAAGCACTGACCGACTTTATATTAGAGTTCAAGTTCACCCCATTGTGAACATTGTAAGCTGTCTGAACCACTGCAAGATGTTAAGAAATCAGGAAATGTTTGTCTAAAGTTTCCCAGAGCATCACTACAGTTTAGTATGGAAGCCTGTTTTTGCCACTGAATAAAAATGAAAAAGTAAAAAATTTAATCTCATAACTTTTTTCTCAGAATTGCATGATATAAATTGGCGATTGCACGTTATAAAGTAAGAATTGCAAGGTAAAAACTCACAATTGTGACCTTTTTCCATGCAATTCTGATTTATTTCTCAGAAGTGTGAGATAAATTCGCAATTGCGAGTTGAGAAGTCCAGTTCTGAGGGAAAAAATGACCGATATCACGAAGCATCAGCAATCGGCCATATTGGCGGCACTTAACATAAACAATGCCACTGAAGCGAATGAAACTCGCATATTTAGCTGATTATTGCTGCTGAAAATGGTCAGTTATTGTCATGTTTTGGGCTGTACTGATCGGTCTGAGCGGGAAAAACATTTGGAGTACTATAGACTGCCAAAAGCAAATAACAAATCAAGGAGAAGAGGGCAAAAACTGTGGAACAAGAGGTTGGCCAAACTGAACCAGGATTTCCAGGGCAAGAATCTTGAAGACATTTGTGTTTGTTCTTATCATTTCTGATCAGGTAGGTGAAATATTAGGCTAATATGTTAATTAATACTGCTCGTGTGTATCTTTACCACCTATTAACTTTAGTTTGTCAAAGTATCGCCAATATGGCCAAACTGACCAAATCGTGACGTGAGTGTTAGATGCTAATGTTTTGCATTTTTACATTAGTAAACTCTCACGCTACCAACTCGTTTTTCATGACTTAAATTTAGGTATGCACTACTATACAAATCAAGGCGTGAATGTTTTCTGCCATAAATGTATAGTTTGATTTGTAAAATGAAATCAAAACCCTCTTTGTTGTTTTTCAGCACTAAAAAAATGTATAAAAGTTTTGCTTTTCAACATTGCACAATTTCCTCAAGTTGTTAATGTACTAGAAGAGAAAAAAAAAAAGCAGTGCAGGGACAGAGACTGCTGCTCACACACTAAATTAAATCCAGGCTGAAGAATGTCTAAATATAATTTATCATATAAACTACATTGCACAATGCAAATGAATTGTTGTTCTAGTTTTCTGAGAAAAAAGAAGTCAGATTTGTGAGTTGCTATTTTGACTTCATAACTCGCAATTGTGAGTTTATATTTTGCAACCCTGCTGAAAAACGAAACAGTAGAAACCATCACAGAAATTCTATTGGTTTCCACTACAAATACCATTACAAACCAAACCTTTTAACCATTAAAACTATTAAAAAATGGTTTTCTATAGCGTGTTTTGGGACATGTTCCATTAGGATTTAGTAGTTTTAACAAGCCACCAATAGAAGTTGACCAATTACCAGTAGAGACCAAAAGGTACGATTACAGATTCCATTGAAATCAGTACAATTCCCATTATAACCAGTAAACCATTACAAATTCTTTGATGGTTTCTATTGTTATTTTCAGCAAGGAATTCTGACTTCATTTCTCAGAATTGCTACTTTACGTCTCAATTCTAAAACAGTCAGAATTGTGAGATAAAAAAGTATTTTTTACTCAGTGGCAGAAACTGACTTCCATGTCTTTTTAGGAGTCTTTCCCCAAGAAGCTTCTCTTGCGTACTTTCGCAAAAGCACTCAAGATTTCATTCCTCCCACCTCATTTTTTGCAAAACAAAGTTTTGCAAGCAAACACAAAAATGTTTAGAGAAAACAAAAAAGCTTTGAAATCGAATTTTACCTCCAGTCTAATTCTTCTAAATGGATAACACACTCATCAAAAAAAAAATCGGTAAAACCATAACTAACAAAGTTCATGTGCTACACCTAATTATAAAACATAAATACAGTTAAACTGCATCCTTAATCATTTTAATCTTCTTTCTTTTCACACACATTTTCATGGTTTTCGGTTTCAAGAGCTGGTGTAGATTCATCTGGTTCTAATGAAGATGTGCCCTCTGGTCCAGCAACACGTTCTTTGAGATGTATGACTTCAACCGCCTCCGTCTCTAAATCAGATAATCCCAAATTTACAGAGTCTGTATAACAAAACCTGTAAGTCACTCAGGATTGTGTAATTTTGCGGCTTTTCTCACCTTTCAGCATTGCTGTCGTCTGCTCATCATCCATTGATTTATGTGTTGGTTTCTCACCTGCTGTTGGAGTGGAGGGTTGAGGAGTGGATGTGTTTGGGGTTGGAGTATCTGAGGTTACTGAAAGGATCTGGGAACCTGAGGTCTGACTTTCGGGGATCTGAGCAGGTGCAGTTGGTGTACTTGGGGTTTGTTTTTCGGTGGTCAGGGATGTTTTAGATTTATTTTGAGGGTTTGTATTAGCCGGGGTTGATGTTAGAGTTGGAGCAGCTGGGCTGGGTGGTGTGCTAACTGATCTGGTTGAAGGCGTTGTTGAATGATGCATGGGAACAGAAGTTGTAGGTCCAACAGTCACGTTTCCATCTGCGTCGGCCAGATATGACACCACACCATAATCACCCATGCTTTCGATCACATTCAACTGGCAAGAGCAAGAGGCACAAGTCATGTGGACGTCCAGATACAGTTCTCATAATAATCTTGATTTCTTCTATATTTATTGTTGAGTACTATTTGACAGCCTTAACGTGTGAACTATAGGCTAGAGAAGAACTTTTGAGGTGACGTGAGTTAAAAAGTGCATCCATGCATAAAGTTGACAAAATGGATTGCATAATGCAAATCTACCCCTATCTGTGTGTTCATTCTTATTGACAGTTGTGTGAATAATATGTAACTGCAGAAATAATTAACTACTAGATGCTACCGTTTTGCATTTTTACATTCGTAAACTCTTACGCCACCAACTCGTTTTTCATGAATTGAATTTAGATATGCACCACTATACAAATCAAGGTGTGAATGTTTTCTGGCATAAATGTATAATTTGATTTGTAAAATGAAATCAAAACCCTCTGTTGTTTTGAAGATAATCAGCACTAAAAAACTGAATAAAAGTTTTGCTTTTCAGCACTGCAATTTCCTCAATTTGTTTGTTGTTAATAGAAGAGAAAAAAAAAGCAGCGCAAAGAAAGAGACTGCTGCTCACACAAATTAAATCCAGGCTGAAGAATGTCTAGGAAAATACAATTTAGCATATAAACTATATTGCACAGTGCAGATGAATTGTTGTTCTAGTTTTTAATTCACTTGCTCTGTGCACTATGTACACTACCAGTCAAAAGTTTTGGAACAGTAAGATTTTCAATATTTTTTAAAGAAGTCTCTTCTGCTCACCACACCTGCAGTAAAAAACAGTAAAATTTGGAAATATGTTTACTATTTAAAATAACTGTTTTCTATTTGAATATATTTAAAAATGTAATTTATTCCTGAGATTTCAAAGCTGTTTTTTTTAATGTTACAAAGCTTTTTTTTTCAGATAAATGCTAATCTTTGGATCTTTCTATTGATCAAAGAATCCTGAAAAAAAAAGTACTCAACTGTTTTAAATGTTGATAATAATTATAATAATAATAATTATTATTAAAATATTTATTGAACAGCAAATAAGCATATTAGAATGATTTCTGAAGGATCATGTGACAATGAGGACTGGAGTAATGATACTGAAAATTTAGCTTTGATCACAGGAATAAATTACATTTTTTAAATATATATATATATATATAAACTGTTATTTTAAATAGTAAAAAATAATTTTAAAAATGTACTGTTTTTGCTGTTCTTTGAATAAAAAAAATGCAGGCTTGGTGAGCAAAAGAGACAACTTTAAATAAAAAATATTTAAAATCTCTGGTAGTGTAGTTTATATAAAATAATAAATAAATAAAATATAGTTTTGCTAGACTTTTTCCATTCTAGATTTAATTCTGTGTGCAGTCAGCAATTTCTTTGCACAGACTGTTAATGAAAATAAGGTAACACTTTATTTCACAGTATCCTTGTTACATGTACTTACTATGTTAATAACAATAATTCTGCATAATTACATGCAACTAAGCCTAAACCAAACCCTAACCACATACGTTAATTAATATTACTTATAATTGCACTGTAATAAGGACACCTTAAAATAAAGCATGTAGTATTGTTCCAATACTTCATTATAATGCTGCTTACTCTTTAATTTGAACATTTTGATTAGGTTATAAAAAAAAAACAGTATTTATAAACTGTAGGTTAAGTCAGAAGTTGAGGGTACAGTTAGTGACAGTGTTCAGGTTGGTCCAGGTGTTTGGACGACGGGACGTCGGCGCTCTCAGTTGCAGAATTCAGGAAGGAGGGATGTGCATGATGAGGAAAGTGTGGAGACAAAAACAAGGGACACACAGACAGGGAGTTGAGAGAATATGTGCTCCATTTATTGGAAATAACAGAGGAAGTCATCATTATCTGTGAGGTCAAACAGGAGGTGAAATCATAACTGCTTTCACAGTGGGATCATACATGCAGTGATTCATTAGAAGTGTGAAACATTATAGAGAATCCACAGAAAGCCTACAGCAGTGGCATGGATGCATTTATGTTTAAAGATTTCCTTACAGCATTGATTGTACTATGATTTTCTGATGTTTGTGAATCTAAGCCCCTGCTTTTTATGACAGAATAATGATAAACTACAGAAACGGAGCGTCCATCTGTCCCTCAGTTCAAAACTATCAAGCTTTCATGCACTTCAGTGCACTTGTTTTTTTTTTCAGTAAAACTACACAAGGAAAGCCACTCACAACACAACCTGGAGTCGCACTGCATTCATTCTCTAATCTGGGCTTTGAACTATTTCCCACTAGATCTATACAGAAAAAGATTCATCAAATAACAGTTTGTTTCCAATTATAGCGCTATTTTGACATTGTGGGTAGCGATGGATTAAAACTTGGACCGACACTTTTCAATCTGCAACCAAGATATTAGCACCATTTTCTTACTGTCCACTGAGGGTGTACACTACCGGTCAAAAGTCTGGGATAATTATGATTTTTTAATGTTTCTGAAGTTCACAAAGGTTGCATTTTTTAAAAATCAAAATACAGTAAAATGATTTTATTAGAACGACTGCTGAAGGATCGTGTGACACTGCAGACTGGAGTAATGATTCTGAAAATTAATCTTTGCATTACAGGAATAAATTACATTTTACAATGTATTTAAATAGAAAAGAGTTGTTTTAAATTGCAAAAATATTTTGTCTTTTTACAGTATTTTTGATCAAAAAAATGCAGCATTAAGAAACATTAAGAAATCATAATTATTCCAAACTTTTGACCAGTGGTGTAGTTTCAGATTGTTAATGTAAATAGGGCATTACTGTCAACGCTTCATCTAAATCTTTCATAATCTTTGATAATTTTTTTGTCATTTAGTTTTGCATAATCATAATGCTTCCTTTTTATTTGGTTTGTTTACTTTTCTTGACCGGTTCCTCGTCTGGGATGAACACACTTACGGTGAAGTCGCCGCTCTCCGTGCCGTACTTGTTCTTTACCAGGATGCTGTACTTGCCGGAGTCAGCCGTATTGACGCTGGTGATGGTGAAACTGGCAAACTTGCCGGACTCAAACTTCAGAATGTAGTGATCGTTGGAAACCATCTCACGCTCATTCTTTAACCAGGTGACCTCAGGTACGGGGTCGCCCGAGATATTGCAGGTCAGATTCAAAGACTAGAGGGAGGAGACAGTTTGGTTATTTTTTGTCATTTTTGTCTTTTCAAGCCATATGGAGAAGCATATACACTAACCTTGCCCTCTTGGATGGTCACGACATCAGGCAGACCACCGGCCACACGAGCACGATCTGTGAAAAACATAACGATTAGATTGTTTCCAGTACACTCCATTTGCCATTTGCAGATGATGCAATTAAAGTGAAAGCTTAAGCATGTATTTCTGCCTCATCTACTCACTTCTCTCTGCAATAGCTGCAGCCCTGAGAAAAAAAATGAAGATGGAAAAATAAAATACCATTGGTTATTCAACCACTCAAGCTCAAAAGTATCTGTCACAAATCACAAATCATTTTGAGCACTTACTTGAGTCTTTGGAATTCAGCAAATGCGTCGTCAAATGCTGAAAATATCAAAGTTCAATTGAGATGCATGATTGAGATGCAACATTCTGTTTCAAAGCCTCCTAAATAAACAATAATGCACTCATTCTTTTTTCCCCATAAAAAGTACACATAAAAAACTTCTAAAATTCATGTACACTCCAATGAGTGTAGTATCTGTTTTTGTTTACATGGAGCAGTGCTGCTCACGGAACCACAGTTTTAAGGTTACATAACCAGACTATTAAAATGATTTCATCTCAGTAATCTCCTATTATCTGACATTTAATAAATAAATCCTGATTGACTGCAGATGGGACATTTCTACAATACAGAGAGCATCTTGTCAGTATGGGGTGACTTCAATCTGCTGTTTTTCTGCACTTATTGTGAAAAAAGTGAACTTTATCATACTTTTAAAAAGAGTACTTATTACGGAAATAATGATAATCTAAAAGTATATACCTAAGTTTGAACTGAATGTAATGTTTTTTATACTTCAGACACTTAACGGCATGTTAATTGCAATTAAATGAAAATATATTATAGATTAAATTGATATTAAATCAGTTAGCTAAACTTGAAAGTTTTTTAAAACTTTAAATTTGTTATCAAATAACACTACAGGTAAAATTACACTCATTAGTACGTAAGATGTGCTTTAGTATGTTAGCCAACACATTAAAATAAATGTACTACTTTAAAACATTATAACAGATAAATAAAATGATAATGTAATTTGAATTAAAACTTTTGTAATAATTTGACATTTTTACAAAGTGCATTTTTAAAAGTACACTTAATTGTGCTAAGAAATACAGTCATGAAAGTGTCTAATTTAAAAGGGGCTTTTATTTCATTCTATTTATATTATTCGCAAATACAGTTTTTAGGAAAATATTCAGTAACACTTTATTTTAAGGTGCCCTTGTTACATGTTACATGTACTTACTATTATAATAACACTTAATTGTGCGTAATTGCATGCAAGTAACTCTAAACCAAACCCTAACCCTAACCATATGTGACCCTGGACCACAAAACCAGTCATAAGGTCAATTTTTTAAAATTGACATTTATACATCATCTAAAAGCTGAATAAATAAGCTTTCCGTTAATGTATGGTTTGTTATGATAGAACAATATTTGGAGACGACTATTTGAAAACAACAATTAATACTGTTATACACTATTATACAACTATTTGAAAATTTGGAGTCTGAGGGTGCCAAAAAAGTCATAATACTGACAAAATCATCTTTAAAGTTGTCCAAAATATGACCTTAGCAATGCATACTACTAAGCAAACATTCAGTTTTGATATATTTACAGCAGGAAATTTACAAAATATTTTCATGGAACATGATCTTTACTTAATATCCTAATGATTTTTGGCATGAAAGAAAAATCTATAATTTTGACCCATACAATGTATTTTTGGCTATTGCTACAAATATACCTGTGCTACTTAAGACTGGTTTTGTGGCCCAGGGTCACATATAGTAAGTACATTTAGCTAATTATTATTACTTAGTACTTAAATGTATAATTACACTGTAACAAGGACAGATTTAAGATTTGAAGTACACTACAGATGCACATTCAATACAAATAAGTGCACTTATTTTTCTAAACCACCATGAGATTTTTGGCCATGGATAGTGTTTTTAATTTTGGTCCAAGTACTCTCAATTTTAAGAGAATGAATATGGCTGGAGACGTAATATAATAACGGTAGAAGACAGCAAGGCAGGTCACTAAATACTGAGCATGGCGTATGTGATCATGTGTTTCCTCACCTTGTCCAGCCAGTTCCACAGTTCTGCGCAAACCTCCTTTCCCATCGAAGAACTCAATGGCGTATTTGCCTTTATCTTTCTCTGTAGGTTCAGAGATCTGCAGCCACAGCTGCTCTCCCACCACACCGCTCTTAATGCGCTCGGTGAATGCGATTGCAGCGTCCCTTTAATAAACACACATTACAGTGAACACAAGTTGCAGCTTTTCAGGTCAAGATACTATGAAAGTAATAATGTGTTGGCTTGAGAAAGACAATAAACTGATGTTGTACTTAAACTGTATTTATATAATGTTACTAGTAATATATAGTCTATAGCTTACTTTTTTACCTGCCATAAAATAAAAAGGTGGATTACTCCACATGGGAGCATTAAGAGTGGCAGGCTTCTTTTCTAATAGTATATGTGACCCTGGACCACAAAACCGGTCATATAGGTCAATGTTTGAAATTGAGATTTATACATCAACTAAAAGCTAAATACATAAGATGGTTTGTTAGAATAAGACAATATTTGTTCGAGATATAACTGTTTGAAAATCTGGAATCTGAGGGTGCAAAAAAAAATCTAAATATTGAGAAAATCACCTTTAAAGTTGTCCAAATGAAGTTCTTAGTAATGCATATTACTAATCAATAGGTTTTGATATATTTACAGTATGAAATTTACAAAATATTTTCATGGAACATTATCTTTACTTAATATCCTAATGATTTTTGAAATAAAAGAAAAATATATAATTTTGACCCACACAATGTATTGTTGGCTATCACTACAAATATGCCTGTGCTACTTAAGACTGGTTTTGTGCTCCAGGGTCACATTTGCTTTATCAAAATTGTGACCACATTATTTCATTTTTGTCATAAATACAAACACTGAAATAAACATTTAATAATTAGGAAATATACTGAAAGTGAAATGCACTATACAGATAAAGATGGGCTCACGTACCTCTCTCATGCCATGCCATGAATTTAAATGTGCATGTTTTTCACGTTTTGTGTGTTCGAAGTGCATTATAAAATTCACTTTAGAATATAAGTTGGTACATATTTCAGGTGATACAAATTTGACTTATTTTTCTGACAATACAGCAAATAAAATATGGTCATGATTTAACTAAAATGAAGAAACAAAAGAATAAAATGTGCATTTAACTTGTGAGATTGATGCAGAGCTCTAGAGGTTTACATAAAGTCTTCTTCTAACACTAATATTTCCTACATTAAATCATATATTTATAGCAATATTAAACATCAAATGTTTTTTTGAATTTTTTGTCAGAAAATTGCTTAATGTTTATGCATGCTTAAGTTTAAAGGGGTCATCGGATGCCCATTTTCCACAAGTTGATATGACTCTTTAGGGTCTTAATGAAAAGTCTATAATACACTGATTAAAAATTCTCAATGGTTGTGTAAAACAACACCTTTTTTACCTTGTCAAAATGAGCTCTGCAAAACCCCGCCCCTTTTCTTCTCTCTGTGGAGTGACGAGCCGGTTTACTTTAGCTGCATTTAGCTGCTAAACTTGCTAACTAGCACGTTATTAGAAAAGGCGATTGCAAAGACTCATAAAAAAACCCTTATACTCACTTCTGCTGTAAGTGAAGCTGGATCACGAATGATTCACGCAAACATAGACGGATATATGTAGATCGGGAGGCGCATTCCCTTCACAAACAAACCTAATCTACTGCATCTTCAGCGGCTCAGATGTCGGGAGTAAATGACGACCACTATGTTCATTATTACATCCAGCAACACAACCCCTCAATCGCTCAATCGGAGATATTCTTGTCTAACTTACATCCCTGCTCCAGCATCGAAACAATGGAGGTCGGACTGTTACAGCTGATTTAGGGTGGTTTAGGTTTAGGGCGATTTTTATCATTATAGTGTAGATTTGTACATACACTGCCAACACACATTAATGTTCAAACAACATGTAAAAAGTGAACTTTGCATCCGATGACCCCTTTAAGAAAAATGATTTAAAGGGACAGTTTGCCAAAAAAAAACCCTGATGAAATTCTTATGACAATTCAGTCATTACTCATCCTTGAGTTGTTCCAAACCTGTATGAGTTTCTTTCTTCTGTTGAACACAAAAGATATCTTGAAGTATGTTACTAATCAAACAGTTGACGGTACCCATTGACTTCCACAGTATTTTCTTCTATACTATAGAAGAAGAAGTCAATGGCTACCATCAACTGTTCGGTTTGTGCTCATCATAAGAAGGAAACTCATACAGGTTTGGAAAAACTTGAGGGTGAGTATATGATGACAGAATTGTCATTTTTGGGTGAACTGTCCCTTTAAACTCAGTCACATGTTCTTACTTGTGATGCCAGGTGACGTGCAGCTCGTCGTTGTAGTAGCTGACAAAGGTGTAAAGCCTGATTCCCTCCTCTGTGCTCTGGATCTTCAGTGGAGTGGAGGAGTTCGCTGGACAAAAAAGGCAACATCAATCATACTCTGCTAAAACTATATTGTTAAATGGAAAGATGTACTGTGAAGATTAGCTGTGTTTCCATCCACCTATTTTTATGCGCATTTTGGTATATCGCATATAAAAACGCTGGATGGAAATCCCGATGTGCATAAATTCTAAAAATGTGCACAACTGAGTGGGATACACTTTTTATCCGCAAAGAAAAAATGTGCATAAACTATGAAAACACATTTATCGAATAAGTTCCATCATGCACATCAAAAAAGTGTGGCATTGCACAATAAGCGTTTGAAAGCGTTGTTGTTCTGGTCGTTCTGAAATGCCTGAGCAATATCTGTCATCACATTTCTAACTGTCTTACAGGACTGCGTTTCCAAACAGCAGCCATCCACCTCCGAAAGCAATGACCACATTTATAGTTTCGTCTGCTTGCGTAAATAGGCGTAAATAACATGAAAATGATTCAATTCAGTGGCTTCTTCTACTTTTATTAGTGATATGTAGTGACAAATTTGTTCTTTGACTCAGATGAAAACTCCAGTTAATTGTGCATCTTTGGATGGAAACATAACTATTGTTATAAGGACATATGAATCCGTTTACTATGTTCTCAGAAAACTAATTTAGGCTTGAAAATGATGTTGTAAATCTTACCAATAACACTGAAAACCTGGTTCATCAGGTCTTTGAATCCTGGAAAACAAATAATGGAAAATAAATAAACAAACAAATAAATAAATAAAACAATCATAAGCAACAAACAGACACATTTTTTTGCAGTGGAATGGGTTTAAATATGATTAAATGTTTTACCTGAGCTGAGAGTAAGTGTTAAGAGACAATTTAGATTTAAAATATAATACAGAATTAAAATCACAGCACAAATTAGTGCATGTTAGAATCCGAAAGTAATTTTAGATTTATAATAATAATTTATAATAGTAAGTGTGCTTTTGAATCACTCTTCTGCTATGGTACCTTGGTCTGTGAGGTTGAGGGTGGAGGTGTCTTTGCCTCTTTCATCCTTCAGAACCACTTCATATATACCAGCATCCTTTTTGGAGATCTGCCATTGACACAAACAAACACAAAAATTAAGCAGGATTGCATATGTCAGAAAACCAGACTTTTCTGCGTTGGCGTCTTTGGCATAACATTTACACAATGTTTTTCACAAACAAAAACAGAGACAGGAATTGATGAAAATAAAATAAACAAAACAGAGAAAGACTGGAAACCCAAATGGATAATATGAGATGGAAAAGATCATCGAAATAATGAATTAATCAGAAACACAAACAGAACTGACAAAGAACAAATATAACGAGGTAATTCCCACAAAGTTGATGCGGAACAATCAAGACAGTAAGAGAAAAAATGGGTAACACATTAAGTTTGGGACCAGTTTTTTGCACATATTATTGCTCTATTCAGCTTGACCATATTCTAGATGCTTAATAATTAAATGCTTATGGAGGCCATATGTGTCACCTGAGTTGTTGACCATGTTTTTAATAACATGTGAAACGCTGCTCACCTGGGTGATCTCCAAAGTCAACACTCCTTCAGAGAAATCCAGCTTCTCATTGACCTTAATCTCTCGTCCATCCTTATACCACAGCGCCACAGAGTCTTTCTTCATATTAGCAACCTGTATCACAGGTTAACATGTCACCAATAAAGAAACAGGCAACACTAGAGTTGAACTGGAGTGTTTAATCAGAGAGACAGCTCACCTTACACTTCAGTCTCACACAGCACTCAGGTGTGACTTCATAACCAAGATACTCCACGAAGTGTGGACCTTACAGTGCATAGACAGCATAATTAATGTACAAACACAGAAGGGTATACAATATCTAGAACACCATGCACAGCCTGTCTGCCTTATTTTGAAATGCAGATGAACGTTATTTTCTGTGAATGTGCATGACTTCTGATTTAGAAAAACACTGAACAATAAAAGCATTTGTGCTACAAACCACTTTGTTTATAGTTATGTTAAAGGAGAAGTCCACTTCCAAAACAAAGATTCATATATAACATACTCACCCCCTTGTCATCCAAGATGTTCATGTCTTTCTTTTAAATGTAAAATTTAAATTGCACTTTTTTAATGAAAATAACAGATCGTTTCGCTAGATAAGACCTATCGTTTAGAGCCCCTTGAAGCTGCATTTAAGCTGCATTTTGGAAGTTCAAAACTGGGGCACCATATCAGTCCATTATAGGGAGAAAAATCCTGAACTGTTTTCCTCAAAAAACACAATTTCTTTATGACTGAAGAAAGAAAGACATAAACATCTTGGATGACAAGGGGGTGAGTACATTATATGTAAATCTTTGTTTTGGAAGTGGACTTCTGCTTTATTAATAAGGTAGATGAATGGAATAGGTGAATAATTGCCACAATGTGCATTATTAAATAAATACTTCAAACTCTTACTTTTAATCAGTGTAAAATTGATATACTATAGTTAGGTTTGTTTTGTTTTTTAACTAGATTTTAGATGTTTTCATTTTATTTTTTGTTACATTTTTAATAATTTTGTTATTTGTTTTTGTCATTTTTAATAGTTTTTATTTTGTAAGAATATGTCTAAATATTTTAAATATTTATAAATTAATATTTATATAATTTTGGTAAATCATGTTTAATAACGTTTACTTACTAATCAAGTAACTGAACTGAAATTAGAAATATTGCACAGGAACTGGTTGAAATTAATAAGAATACATTTTTTAATACTTTTAATATTTCTTTTTTTCATGGTCTTATTTTTAGTTAACGATAACTTCTGATTAGGTTGTATTTGAGGTTGTTGCAAAATGTCCATAAATGCACAACTGTGAACGCACATTAAAAAAAGACTGTGTGTACTGTGTTTTCCAGAATACAAGTTGTGTTTCTTATAATTGGAAACATGTTGTGATTTATATTCCAAAATGCACTGTCAGGTGTGACTTATTTTCTGCAAAATAACAGTCTAACAGTCACTTCACATCAAGGGCTGGTTGCACCAGCTGTATAAATTAAAACCAAGCCTAAGTTGCAATTTATGCTAAATATATGACTGTTGCCAATGGAAAAAAAGAAGTGGCGGTACTCACCACAATCAATCAATAATTAAATAAACATTATTAATACAAAAAAGCATAAGTCCTGACTGCACCTTACTGTACTACTATATGGATCCATTCAGAATCACTATCTGACCACTGCATAAATCACCTTTAGCCAGCGTTCATTATAAAACAACATAAAAATACAGTTTTCGCGTTGCATATAATACAGTTTTCTACTCCACGCCTAATCCTAACAGAACGACTCCGCATGCATTCATTCACATGATCGGTCGATATGACATGCAACCCCTCCCGGTAGTGTGATTTATATAGTGTCATTTCTAATGATGCTTCGACTCTGAGTACCAGCAACATGTTAGAAGTGCCAGTACGCATGAAAAAGTCCCAGTACTCAGGAGGCTAAAATACAGAAGTGCGTACCGGCCCACTTCAAGCACTGACTGTTGCACCATTAAATTTAGTATAAACTAAATATTTTAATGAATGAAGCCTGCAACCAGGCAGTTGAAATGGCAGATTTAACGAATTCAGGACATCAGTAGCTGCATTACGTAGTGAAGTCATATGATAACGGTATATAATGTTTCTGTTTGAAACATTACTGCATATTTGTTCACATGCATTTTAAATAATATTGCAGTGCACATATAATCATACCTTGCTTTCTAATCCATTCTTTCTTCTGGAACTCTGATTCCTTCTGTAACTGCTTGAACACTGAAGGAAATGAGATGCTGTTATTGGTACACACTCTATATATTAGATGCATTTATGTATATGTATACAGATTTTTAGATATACCATCTCCAATCAGCACTAGACTTGACTGATTAGTGGCTTTGCCATCCTGAAGCTGGAAAGTAAACGTTCCCTCGTCCTCTTTGCCCAGAGACTCCATGAACATCTCAATGATGCCAGTGTTTTTATCAAAGTTCATCTTGTATTTCTACAACACAAAGAAAATTGTTAATGCCGAAGCAAGCCAAAGGACTACTTCCAGTCAGTAGCACGTGTAATGCTTCATGCGCTGCATGTTTTTTTTTGTATTTCTCAAACCTCTCCCTGGTGGATCACATTGTCATTGAACACGTATTCAACTTTTCCGTTGGCAGATATTTTTTCAGCCTGCAACCAGAAGCGAACTCTGCCCTTCTCCAGCAGCTCCACAGCCAGCTCTGTCTTCAGAGGGATGACTGGAGAGGAGAGATGAAATAGGACTTTAAGAACAATAGAACAAAACATGAATTCAGTTCTGAATGATGTGCGTTGCATTGGAGACTTGTTAAGGAATGGGAGTGTTGATACTTACGCTCTGTTTTTGTATTGAAACACAATGTCGTAACCAGGCATGATGCAATTGATAAAGTGACAAGCAATACATCTTTCCTGCTTAACGAGTTTTTGTCTTAACCAAAGAATGTGTCATGCGAGACAAGATTTTCCCACTCCATCGATCTTGTTTGAAAAATCCTACATCACAAAGCTGTATTTTAAATTTTAATTTTTTTTTTTTTTCCCCAGTTTACATATTAATTTGCTTTTGTTTATAGGACAGAACAATTACTGGTTAGTATACTATTTTAAATACATTCAACAGAACTACTCTTGTGAAAAATAAGTGTTTAATTGTGCAAACAAATTATTCCCTAGTAAAAAAGTAATAGATTTAAAATGCATTTATTTTATACTAAGTATCGTTCAAGTCAACATATTTACTGACACATTGCTCAAGACTTGATATAAAAATTGTAATTAAACTTTACTTGGAGTACTACTTCTGCACAATGCACATTTCTTGATATTAAGCCTAAAATGTGTTTTAATGTCACTATGGATAAGGATTGTGTGATCTTATATCGGTCTTTAAATGCAAAATATTTAAAGTGTACCTAAAGTGTACTTGCAATAGTTCCACTTTAGCACAATCAAATATACTTAAGTATATCTTTAGTTGGACTTCAGCACTACTTCCACACAATTAAAGTGCATTAAATACAAAATTAGTTGTTCCAATTTAGCAGACTTTAAATATACCAGTTTAGTATACTAAAAGTACAATTGCAGGGTATTTTTTAAGTACATAATATGTAAATGTATTTTTAGTATTCTTAGCATGAACTTTTATGAAAATTTAAAAACATTTTACTTATTTTTCACTATGGTATGTTTTATTATATTTAAAAACTGCACTTGCAGATAATATAATTTTAATGAAATTAAAAACCACTTAAGTGACTTAAAGAGAGAAACTTTCATAACCATTTCAAGTGCACTTTGTAATAATGTCAAATTAACAGTTTCATTAATACTTTAATGTAAAAAAGTATTATTTTTTTATTTTAAATCATTATGTTTTAATAATCTTTGTCATGCTCTAAAGATGTACACTTATTTTGATGTGTTGACTAACATACCAAAACAGATGTGAAGTACTTGATTTTAATTTCAACTGTAGTGTTATACTTTGGTATGACATTTAAAGTTAACGTATTTTAAATGCACAAAATTGCAACTTCATTATTAAAATTGTGTAATTACATTAAAGTGTATTTCAGTTTCAGTTTATGTAATGTAAATATGTACTTAAGTCTTACTTAAAGGAGAAGTCCACTTCTAGAACAAAAATTTACAGATAATGTACTCACCCCCTTGTCATCCAAGATGTTCATGTCTTTCTTTCTTCAGTCGTAAAAAAATTAGTTTTTTTGAGGAAAACATTTCAGCATTTTTCTCCATATAATGGACTGATATGGTGCCCCGATTCTGAACTTTCAAAATGCAGTTTAAAAACGATCACAAATGCGGTTGTAAACGAGCTGAGGAAGAAGGATCTTATCTAGCGAAACGATAAGTTATTTTCATTAAAAAAATACAATTTAAATACTTTTTAATCTCAAACACTCGTCTTGCCTTTCTCTCCCTGAACTCTGTGTATTCTGGCTCAAGACAGTTAGGGTATGTCGAAAAACTCCAATTGTATTTTCTCCCTCAACTTCAAAAATCATTTCAAAATCATCCTACATCGCTGCAGAAGTACCGGCCCCAGTCTTTGCAAAGTGAACATGCAAAGAAGATCAAACACCCTTAACAAAAAAGGTAAAACAGAGATATAGGGAGATTTCGAAGTTGAGGGGGAACATGAGATGGGAGTTTTTCGACATACCCTAACTGTCATAAACCGGAAAAAAAAACAGTCCCGGCAGAGTAAGACAGGACGAGCGTTTGACATTAAAAAGTATATAAATTGTATTTTTCAAATGAAAATAACCAATCGTTTTGCTAGATAAGACCCTTCTTTCTCGTCTAGGATCATTTACAACCGCATTTGGGATTGTTTGAAGCCGCAGTGGAAGTGGACTTCTCCTTTAAGTGACTCAAAAGCTATCTTCATTTGATATCAATTTAAACTGTAATACATTTTCATTTAACTGCAAATAACATGCAATTAAGTGTCCTAAAACATTACATTCAGTTCACACTTAAGTGTATTATTTTAAAGTATTATAACGTATTATTTCCACAAAAAGTACTCTTAAAAGAGCACAAGACAAAGCAAGTGCTCACACATTAAAAATAAAAAGCTGATAATGTGAAACATTTCAAAAGTGATGTAATGATAACTCACTGGGGAATTTGTGGTCGTGGCTGATCTTCAGGAGTTCTTTAAGAGCTGTCAGAAACAGGACAGAGAAGTAGTTAGAATCAATAACCAGTGTTGACTTGGTAAATTCAAACAAATAAAAATGGAAAAGGTCAATAAACTCACTTTCCTCAGAGAGCGTGTAGCTGGCGGAGGCTCCATCAGTGTGTGTCACAAAACAAGAGTAGATACCCAGGTCTTCTTCTGAAGGCGTTTTAAAGATGGCTTTAGACCTACAGAGCAGTATTGAAAAATTACGGAAAGATGATCCCATGCTAATCATTTTTTTTTTGTACATGTGAAGAGATTGTTTGCAACATTTAATAGATAATATATTTTTGTAAATATCCAGCCTAAGATTTTTAAATATGATTAATCAGAATGTATACAAGTTGGTTTGAAAATAATAGTTTAACCAAAAATACAAAGTCTGTCATCATTTACTCAACCTCATGTTTTTCCAAACCCTCATCTTTAAAACAAAAATGAAGATATTTTAAATATTCTCTCATGATTTTTGTCCACCGATTAAAAGGAACAAACAGAAGCTCAAACGTGCATGCAGAACCACTGAGGTTTGTTCTCACATGTCAGGCAAGCATATTTGAAGCATATTGCTTTGATTTGCTCTATATATGTGAACTGGTCAATATTTATATGTGAATAAAAGCCTAAATGAAATCTGTTTACCATATTGTGTCTCTTCAGAAGACTGGGATTAAACTGCTCGATTCATTTGGATTACTTTTGTTATATCTTTATGTACTTTTTAAAGCTTGCAAATGTTGATTACCTAAACTTTTAATGGACGCACAAAAATATTTATGATGGATTTGTTTCTTACAACTAGACGTTAATTGGTGGAGTGGTGTGGATTACTTGTGATATTTTTATCAGCTGTTTGGCCTGAGTGTGAGGACATTTTCAGCACATTTTTAATTGTAACTATTCTATTTACAATTTTTTCTAAAGAACAAAAGTCTTATGGATTTGGAAGGACATGATGGTGGTTAAATGATGACATTATTTAAAATTTAATAATTAGTAATTTAACAAACTCATTAGCACATACATACTTACTTGTTACCCTTGGTCTCTAAGGTCATGCGGTCAGGTTCTGTCATTTCCTCGTAGTTCTTGGACCAGACGAATTTGGAGTCAGCGGTGAGGTTAGAGCACTCAAAATTCAGTGAAATGACGCCATCATCATCAACATTCACAACTATCTCGTTAGTGCCTGTGAGAAAGAAACAGCTTGTTGGCTTTTGTTGAGAGTACATACGTCTTGTCGGTTTTGATTTGTTTTAGAGTTAAATCTGGAATTTTAACTCCTCACTTCCTAAAGCATCGATGGTAAAGATTACATGTTTGTGTTGTTTTGTCCTTCCTGTTCACTTTGACATACCCGCATATGGTTTTGTTCAACATATACTCTGAATCAAGTTCAGCATGGTCTGCTTCAGCTTAAAGTCAACAGTATTTACAATCCTTTTCATTACTGTAATAGCCGATTTCTCAGAATGAAACAGGATATTCAACAGAAAAAATGGCAGAACTGATTTCATCCATCAGGAATTGACTGGGTCATGAAAAGCAGTCTCAATACAGCCTGTGTTTGGAGGTCAGAGGTTGAAAAATGAAGTTGCGATACAGATAAATCAAGTTATTTGAAGAAAGATCATGAAGACAAAAGTATGAATTGTACACAAAAAGATAAGGAACATTTTCAGTTCACATTGATTTTTAAATTTGATCTGCAGTAGCTATTTTGCAGTACAGTAATGTTATCTGAGAAATTCTTGTTTAGTACCTGGTTTAGTAACTGCCTCAACCGCTTCTGTTGGATCTGATGCTTTTCCCACGCCAGCTTTGTTCTGAGCACGCACACGGAAAACATACGACTCCCCCGCTTTCAGATTCTTGATCTAGAATGAGAAAAACAACATTTAACACGATAAACCAACCTATCTGAGAAAAGAAGTGTACTTAATTGTATTAAATGCAAATATTGTACATAGTTTACTTCAAATCTTAAATTATAAGATTTGCAGATAATATAATATTAATAAAATAAAAGGTCACTTAAGTGACTTAAAGAAAGAAACTTAAGTTCATAACACACTTAAGTACACTTTGAAAAGGTGCATTTTGTAATACTGTAAAATTAAAAGTTATAAAGTACATTTTGAGTTTTTGTTTTAAGAATATTTTGCTGTGCTTATTTTGACATACTCCAATACTACAGTACATGTATTAATATTAATATATCATGTACTAAATTGCAATTATCATTTCAAATATGTAATTACTAATATATTTAAAAACATGACATACAAGTTTCAGTAGAAATTAAATTAAAGTATATTTGACCATAAATGCCTTTAAGTACATTTAACAGCACTTTAACCATATTTCGAAGACAATAGAAGTAACTGTGAAATTACGTATACAAAAGTGCTACTTAAGTGTGTTAAAAACACTCTCAAGTTCAGCTACCTGCATTTAATACAAACTTAAACCATAATATATTTTTATTTTAATTGCAAATAACATGCAGTTAAGTGTCCAAAAACATTGAGTTTGTACTTAAGTAAATTCTTTTAAATGATTTCCATAATACATACTCATTTGTGAAAGCATGCTACAAGGATACGTTTTCTCAAGGGTATGCCAATATCACAACCCTAAACAAACTCCACTGCCTCACAGCTTCTATACGCATACAAACCTTCATGAATGTCTTGTCAGTAGCTTTCTCATTGACTCCTCTCCACATCTCAAAGTCTGCCTCAGCCTCTTTGATGTCAATGTAGTATCCATTGACAGGGTCACGACCCTGGTAGACAGGCGGTTTCCAGAGCAAGACAAGAGAGTCCTTACGTACCTCCTGCACTTGGAGGTCATGGGGTGGTCCTAAAAACAGGTTTTTAGTGTAGAGCATATATATATAAAGTATATTGTTTCTCTCACATTTAAGTACACTTTTAATCCTTAAGTATACTAAAATGACAGTCTGTAATGACATTCAAGTATATTTAAGGATATTTAAGTTTAGCACACATTTTATTTAGCTACTTTAACCATATTTCAAACACAGTACAATTATGAAATTAGATATACTTAAGTCCTACTTAAGTCCCTCTAAAGTTCAGCTAAATCCACTTAATATAAATTTTAACTATAACTAAATTTTAATTTAATTGCAATTAGCATGCAATGAAGTGTCTGAAAACGTTACATTCAGTTCATAATTGAGTATATTTGCACTTAAGTACTCTTTTAAGTATGTTTTTTAAGAGTACTTAAGTGTACTTTTTCACAAGGGTCACATTTCTTAATTAATTTATATAAATTTTAACTATAATTAATTTTCATTTAATTGCAATTAGCATGCAATTAAGTGTCCGAAAACATTACATTCAGTTCATACTTGAGTATATTCACACTTGAGTACTCTTTTAAGTATGTTTTTTTAAAAAAGAGTACTTAAGTGTACTTTTTTTCACAAGGGTCACATTTATTGTAAGTAAACTTTACAGCTCTGGAAAGTAAAAATATATACTTTTTTTTATTTTCAAACTAGTTTGTGCCTACCCGGTACAGCAATAGTCCACTCCTCACACTTGAATGTCTCACTGGGAAGAGACGGGATGCCCACGCCAGCCATATTGGCAGCACGTACCTGGAACTGGTACAGCATGTTTTCCTTCAGCTCTGAAACCTAAACAGAAAGACAAGATTGGAGGTCACAAATCAGCACCTTATGGTCTAATGTTTAGCTTGCTATTACACAAATCTCCTACTTACTCTATAAGCTCTTTCACTGACAGACTTAATATTCGCCTCATGCCATTTTCCCGGGACTCCACCGATGACCTCACGGTAATCAATGAAGTAACCAGTAATGTCAGCACCACCGATGAAAGTGGGTTGTTTCCAGGCTAATACCATTGAGTCCCTCACACACTCCAACACGGTGATGCCGTAGGGTGGAGCGGGTGAAGCTGGCATAACAAAATATGGCAGTTAAGACTGAGTCACATTTGTAGTATAAAGGAAACTTATGACAGACTGAGCGTGTACTGGCATATGTGGAGTAAACGATCCAAACCACACACAGAACTGTAAATATACAGACTGACACTATGACATTGCAAGGAGGGTATCATATAGTAGGGAGGTGTCCAGCATATTGTCAGTTGTGGCTGGTGGCATAAAAGAAGCCAAAAAGGATCCCTTGATGCAATCGTGTGGACAGTGATGTTATTTGAGGGTTTAAAATGTCTGCAGCTGAGAAGACTTACCATACTAAAGATGCCCAAATTGGAAAAACCAGGTCATACCAGTTTAAGATGATCAGGTTGGTTTTTGTTTCTGGTTAATGTTTCTGACTCAAGCTGCTCTACTAGCTTGGTCAACCAGATCAAAACTAGATTTAGCTAATCAACTATGTAGACCAGCTTGGACCAGCAAGAAACCATTAGAAACTGGTTTTAGTTGGATTTTCCAATGTGGTTGACTTACTTACTTGCGTGTTGATATACTTATAACCATAGCATGATTACAAGGTCAATAAAACAACTGCAATATGCTAATTTCATGAAAGGCCTTGTGAAAAAGTAGTTCACTTAACTGTTCTGAATGTGAACTTGTAGTGTATTTCAAGTCTTAAAAGTATATTTTTAAAGACTGTTCTTGCAAATAATATATTAATAAAAAAAAGCCACTTAAGTGACTTGAAGAGACACTTTCACGACTGTTTTTAAACACACTTAAGTACACTTTGAAAAAGTGCACTTTGTAATAATGTAAAAGTTTTACTTTAAAGTACATTTTACACCATTTTAAATAACCTAAATTAATTTTTAAATAATCTTTTGTTTTAAAAACACACTTAAGAACAGTATTTAAAAAAACGTAAGCATACTTATCTGATGTGTTGACCAACATTGTAATGTAAAGTAATTGAGTATAATTTTAACTGTAGTGTGTTATTCAACATTACATTTTAACTTAAAATATTTTACATGTACTAAATTGCAACTTAATCCTTAATGTGTAATTACAAATATATTTAAACACATGACATAAGTATTTTATTTTACCATAAATGCTTATCAGTATATTTGGCATATTTTAAAAACAACTTAAGTAATTATAAAAAGGTACTTAAGTCCTACTTAAGTAGGTCTTAAAAGCACTCTGAAGTTCATCTAATTGCATAAAAGTGCTTTTTACACTTACGTGTATTAAATGTATTATAGTTTAAATTTGCATTTAATATAAATGTAAAACATACATTTTTATTTAATTGCAATTAACATGCAATTAAGTGTCCAAAAACATCACATTCAGTTTGCACTTAAGTATATTCTAGTTTATTATATATAGTATATTATAGTATTTGTGTAATTAGTACTGTAAAAGTATGATCAAGTGTACTTCTTTTCCACAAGGGTCAGTTTGACAATAATGAGCAAATACATGATTAATAAGTGAACTGGATAAATTGCAGTACACTAAATAAGTGTATAAAAAAGAAACAAGATGCAAAAATGCAAAGAAATGAATTAAAATGAATGGAAAAAACAACAGGAAAGGAGAAAATGGAGACACGTCAAATCTGAGGAGGGATGCCGATGGGTGACGTTCCAGAGAGATGGTTCTCGCTCACTCTTCTCACCTGAGCTTCTTCGTCCTCTCTCTCGCTCTCCTGCTTTCTCTTGTTCCGGAGAAGAGTTTACTGAGGACTTACGACTCTCCGGCAATTCTGTTGCCGACTCCTTTAGGATACTGTTGGGCTTTAACAATTCAGTGCTAGAGTTTGCAACCTGTTTAGCATTTTCCTGCCCATCAGCAGGTTCTGGTGCCTGCTGACTGGTTCTCTTGCCCTGTTTGCCTTCATTTAATGCAGCTGGATAGCCAGTGTTTTGACCCCCTCCCTCAACCCTCTCACTAACATTAGCTATGCGTGTTAGAGGCGTGTCAGCAAGGGAGTGAGGCGCCGCATGCCTGCCCACTCCGCAAGAGCTGTGCTGGGTTAGTCCGACCCCATTACCCCCTGACTCCAGACACACACCATGAGGAATACCGCCCCCTACAGGAGTTAGCAGAGAAAACAGCAAAAGAGAGCAGACATGAATACAATTCAAACACATTCAGAATGCTTCACATTTAATTCCTTTAGTCTAACTATTCAAGTTCATCTCAGTAGAAAAGTAAAGCGGAAGCCTGCATGCATGCAAAAGAAATGAACTTTGCTATTTCATTATTATATTCTAGTTATGAAAAGAGGGAATGAAAACAAGCAATGAAACTGCAAGTTATTGTCAGGAGAAATGAGCAAAAGGAAATGAGGTGAAAGTTTAAAAAGATCATACAGGAGATGATGCAGTTATTTAATGTAGTTTATGCATTTTAACATCACAAATGTGATTTGCACTGAACCTTTATGAAAAAAGACACAACATCACACTATAGCATAACATGAAGGCACAAAAAACTCAATGACATCCACAAAATGCAAAAATCGACCAGCAACTAAAAGAATAGCAAATAGTGAGTGCCTATTCCGTTTTTATTTTTAGCATTAATGTTTAAATATTAATTTTTAATTATGACGGCTGACAACTTAAATCGTATTTATTGATTGGCATGTAAAATAACGACAATTGCTAATTAAAAAATAAATTCATTTTGTGCTTGGAAAAAAAACTCTAGAAAAAACAAAGTCACAGCATAGGCATTTGATCAGCTAAGGATGAAAAAATAAATATATGTACTTTGTACATAAATATAATAACAATAAAAATCATATTTTTATTTTATTTTTTAAATTATAAAAACTAAAACAATTGCAGTGTAAAATAAAATGTGAGTATTTAATAAAAATTAATACAATTTGTAATTTAATAAAATTACAATACTAATATTATGGTTTAGGACTAATTTTACATATTAACCAGCACTGATTTTTACTCAGATCTGCGGCTGTTTTAAAAATAGTGTAACTTTTACAATAAGAAACTACTTTTGCCAATCAAATTTATTTTTAGATATTACAGTCAAAAAAACAAGCAGAGACAATAATCAAAAAACACTCTCCTAAACAACTCTCTTGGTGTATTGTGGATTTTATTTTCTTTTTTGTAATTTATGCTGTTCTATTGTGTTTTATTGTTGTATTTAGTGTAAATCCATATGTATGCATTGAGTTTTTGTGCCAGAAAGTACTGCTTTGATTAGAAATAAGATGTGCACTATAAAAGCGTGTTTCATAATGGATGAGTAAGCATGATGCCCAACAGAGTCATGGTTGTCTCATGGTTGTTAAAGGACATGACAAGCGTGAAAGACATGCAGAAGGGACAAGTTTGAAAAGACTGAGGGAGTGGGAAGGAGTGTACGTGGGAGAGCGGGTGAACTGGTTTTGTAGTCACCACTATGTTGGATCAGTTGTGACCCAAACTAGAGGAGGTCTACAAGTCCTGACCCCTGGGAGAAATGCAGGGAGCGGAGCTGGAGTTTGGTAGCTGTGGCCTTGACACTAACGTGTCATACAGGACGTGTGGAATGCGTAAGTCAAGTACAGTGATCAGAATTAAAAAGTGAAAGTTGGAAAAGTGAAGTCATATTCTAAAGATCTTGATGGCACCAATACAAGTTCATAAATGACTCACCAATGGCAGCTTTAACTGTAATGGATTCTGATTCCTGTGAGAATTCACTGATTCCTGCAGCATTGACGGCTCTTACTCGGAAAACGTAACTCTCGCCCGTGGTCAAGCCATGACAGATGAACCTGTGTGAACACATATGGACAGATAATAATATGTTACAACATAAAATGAAAGTCTCACACAGTTCAAGCATTTATAGAGGGTTTGCACTTGTGTCACAATTTGGATGCGTGGCCATATTGGTGATACTCGGATGTAAACAACAGCATGGACTGCACGGTTAATGCACTACTGATTATGTTCTTCTGCTAATTTATGCTGTCTAAACCATGAAAAAAAAACTGTGTGGAAGCTGCTAAATCATATAGAGAAGGAAGCAGAAAAGGCCACAATAACTAAATTTAATAGACCAATTATTGGTGTGCAAACATTCGGGATGCACACACATCATGGTTGCAGAAAACCCCGGAGAAATAGTCTTTACGGCTAGAGAATTACAAGGATATGGTACAGAATAGTTACATTTAAAAAGATTATAGATTATATTGATTAGATGTCATTTTCAAAATGTTCTCCACATATTACAAGAGTTTGTCACCCAGCGATAAGCACTGTTATTCAGTGAAATTGATGTTAGATAGTGGGATAGTCTTACAGACCCGAAACAGGGATGACAGTTTTTGTGGACGGAGCCTATCTGGTAACGGAAAATGATGGATTTCAAGAGGCAGTCTATAAAGCCATGGAATAAAAGAATACAAAAAAGGTCAATTTGATTTTATAATTCAAAATTCTGAGTTTATTCTTGCAATTCTGAGATTATATCTCACAATTCTAATAAGGAAAAACAACTCGTCATTCTCTCTTTTCTCCTCGGCTCAGAATAGGAGTTCATATCCCACACTTCTGCCTTTTTTTCCCCCTCAGTATTGACAAAAAATACTCAAAATTATGAGAAATAAACCTGCATTTGTGAGAAAAAAAGTCAGAATTGTGAGTTAAAATAAGTAAATGTTATGAAAAAATGTTAATAGTAATAGGTTAAAATAATATGTCATGCTTTAACTGTAGGGCTAATACAATACGTCCCCTTTAAAAAGCATATGTGAATATTAAGTAGACCTACTGTTTAAATCAAATTTATGCTTTAAAAGTAGAGTAATCATAGCAGTTTACATCCATAGTATGTACATTTAAACATCTGCATTTAGCTTTAAATGGCGTCTTTGACAAGAGTATTCTATAAAAATTATTTACATTCCGATTTTGACATCAAGACACAAAAATAGTTTTTTTTCTCTTATTCTTATGGATTTTACCCATTTACCTCTACTTATTACCAGTGTTTTTCTGTAACCACTATGCACGTGCAGCTGCAAGTGACATCACTGTGACGTTTACTCAGAATTGGTCTATAGGTGGTAAAGATACATTCAAGCAGTGTTATTTAAGATATTACACTAATATTTCACCTACTTGACTGCAAATGATAAGAACAAACATGAATGTTGTCAAGATTCTTGCCCTGGAAATCCTGGTTCAGTTTGGCCAACCACAAATGCCTTTTGTTCCTCAGACAGTATTTTTGCACTCTTCTTCTTGATTTGTTATAACTTTTGGCAGTCTATAGTATTCCAAATGTTCAAATGTTTCAAATTTTGAAAAAAAAAAATCTAATTTTGAACAATTTTTCAAATTTTTCAAATTTTTCAAATTTTGAAAAATTGATCCTTATGACTGGTTTTGTAGTCCAGGGTCACAAATGTTGTATAAAAACAATATAACTTTTAGAATCATGCTGTTGTACTGAATATTAGACTGTGATAACTGCTATCACCAAATTACAGCACTCTTGCTTGTGTGATTTAATTAATTACACTGTATGTCTCTGTATACCTTGTGCCTTTAACTGGTTTGTTGTTGCATGGTTCCCAAGCATTGCTCCCGGTAATGCTGGTCTCAATGTAGTAGCCCACCAGCTCTTTAGCATCACGTGACGCTTCCCATGAAACCACCACAGATGTGTCTGTATTGCGGGTAGGAACCACACGGCCAGGGGCTGATGGGATATCTAGAGGCAGGCAATGAAAAAGTCAATTGCACCATTACACATTATGCTTTTATAGACTTTATATTATATTCAGCCAATTTTATCTGCATGCTGTAATTATGTTAGTAAAAAAGTGCATAAATTGTAAATATGACTCTGGACCTCAAAACCAGTCACCAGGGTCAATTTTTGAAATTGAGACTTATATATTATCTGAAAGCTGAATAAAAAAGCTTTCCATGGATGTATGGTATGTTAGGATAGGACAATATTAGGCAGAGATACAATTATTTGAATATCTGGAATCTGAGGGTGCAAAAAAATTGCCTTTAAAGTTGTTTTTAGCAATGCATATTACTAATCAAAAATTAAGTTTTGATATATTTATGGTAGGAAATTTACTCAATATCTTCATGGAACATGATCGTTACTTAATATCCTAATGATTTTTGGCATAAAAGAAAAATCAATAATTTTGACCCATAAAATGTATGTTTGGCTATTGCTACAAATATACCTGTGCTACTTAAGACTGGTTTTGTGGTCCAGGGTCACAAATGAGGGGTAAATTTGGACAATTTTTCTAGTTTTCAGTGTGAATATATCATACCCAGCTTGTCCCCAACCGTGGTGGCTTCGGTCGGTTCTGATGGTTCACCGACACCAGCTGAGTTGCAGCAGCGAACGCGGAAGCGGTAAGACTTGCCCTCAGCCAGATCAAAAAGAGCAAAACGTGGAGATTTGACTGGGATTTCAGTGTTGACTCGCTGCCAGCTGTCTGTGCCAGATACACACTACACACAAACACACATACTATTACTAAACCAACTAGCAATCTTGACAAACATAAAGCTTTATCGAATATATAAACGCCACTGGTAGAGGCTATGAAATTCTCTGACCTTCTCCACGTAATACATAACCCCTTCGTGACCTTTATCGCCTGGAGGCTTCCAGCTCAACACCACATAGTTTTTAGTGGCCTCAATAACTGAGAGATCACGAGGTCTGCCAGGAACCACGCCCTCTACATGAATAGATATGGTTACATTACATTACATTATTTTATAGACATATAGATGGAAACGGGCGTCCATAGGGTTTTTAATGAAAATGGTAAACTTAAAAAAAAGTAACAGATCATTTTAATGCGAAATTTCTCACCCACAGGCTCCTCCTCAGTCACAATGATTTGTCCAGTCCATGGAGCAGAGGGACCTACAGAAAGACAGTATATTGTACTGCTTGCTTTGTTTAGTTTTTATATATTTTCTGTGTTAATCTGGTTTTACCCTTTCTTGCGCGGTCTGCGGGGTCCATAGCAGCTACTGGTTCAGACACACGGGACGGATGGCTCATGCCCGCCTTGTTCACCGCGCGCACTCGAAACACATAGCTTCGTCCTTCCACAAGACCAGTTACAGGGAAACGGGCAAACTTCACCGGGGTGTCATTGCATTGTGCCCAGTGTGTCATGCCAACTTCACATCTGCAGTGAGGAAAGATAAGGTAAATACAATTTAATGCACCAATTTAATTCCACAAATTAAAGCCTAAAAAGGTCATAAATCAGATCAGAGATTCCTGAATTCATTGCATTAAATGTTGCATGCATTGCAAAAGTTTGTCTTGTTTTCCCATACAAATATGTAAACATGCTTAAATGAAGATACATTTGTTTTGTATTTGTCTAATAATGAAACTTAAACTTATGACACTCCTTTTACATTCCAATAAGTTCTGAATGATCATTATGCAATTAAATTCTGCTAGAGCTACAACTAGAATCCAAAGAAAACCAGCTGATGCTTATATAAACTACAAAATGCTGGTTTCAGCTTGATTTTCCTTTTAATGTTTGGTTCTGGTCTGTATGATGTTTATTTGCACTATACATAGGATATTTATATGACTAACATCTTTATTCTGTCTACTTTGGAGGTTTTTACGTGATTCTGTGTGATGTTTGTATGCAGATGCAGTGACCTGTCAACAAAGTAGCCCAAAATGGGACTTCCTCCATCCACAGCAGGCTGCTTCCAGGTTACGATGACGTAATCTTTATTGGCGTCCAGACTATGAACATCTAAAGGAGCACCAGGAGCTCCTGCAACCTCCGCATCAGAATCTAACAAACACAAATAAAACAAAACCTGAATCATTTAAATAATAACAATTAGTTTTCATAAAGTAACAGTATGCTATCCCTTGTGAAAAAGAAGTGCACTTATTTGTATTAAATGTGCACTTGTAGTGTACCTCAAATCTTAAAAGTATATTTTGAAAAACATGCAGATAATATAATATTAATGAAATAAAACCCACTCTCAATTTACTTAAAACAAGACACTTTCATGACTGTTTCTTAACACACAGCACTTTTAAAAAGCAAACTTTAATGTCAACTTAAAAGTCTTACTTAAAAGTACATTTTAAATAATTATATTTTAATAATATTTTATCATGCTTTACAGAAGTACACTTATTTTGATGTGTTGACTAACATACTAAAGCACATGTAAAATACCTGATTGCAATTTTAACTGTAGTGTGTTATTTGATATTACATTTAAAGTTAATATTTTGTAAATCTACTAAATTACAAATGTGTAGTTAAAATATATTTAAATACATTTAGACACAACTTTCAATAGAAATGACATATATTGACGTATATTTTAATTACCATAATTGTGACCCTATTGCTACAAATAAACCCGTGCTACTTACAACTGGTTTTGTGGTCGATGATCGCAATATATGCTTTAACCTGCTTTTACACTTGAACCACATGTCAAAGACAAAAGAATTATGAAATGACATATAAAAATGCATCAAGTCATAAAAGCACTTAAAAGTTGAGCTAATCGCATTTACTATAAATTTTGTGTCTGAAAACATTACATTCAGTTTGCACTTACATTAAACTTCTACCTTATACACTAATATTTCCACATCATTTCCATAATAAGTACTCTTTTTAAAAGTATGCTGAAGTGTACTTCTTTTTCACAAAATATGGTTCAGTGTTGATTAAAACCTAAATGCAAATGAAGTTTTATAAAGTGTATTGCACTAGTGTTTTAACTAGAGGAGTGTTGAGAACTTCAGTCGTCCAGGCAGTTTTACAGTCACTTCATCTGAATGTCATGACGGCATAGACACAGCACGACAGGGATAAATTTAGAAAGAAACATGAGCTGGGAAGGGAGGCTTACAGGGACACGTAAGACTCACACACAGTACAAGCCAAAAGAGTTTGTCCAGGGCTTGTTTTCTTGTAAAACAATTAGCACGGCACTAATTACTATAATATAGTAACCTGTACCCTAGTAAAAAAATAATAGATTTAAAATGCATTTATTTTCTACTAAGTATAGTTCAAGTCTATTAACATATTTACTGACATATCGCTTGAGACCTGCTGATATAAAACATGTGATTAAACTTAATTTGGAGTACTACTTGTGCAGTGCACATTCTCAATATTAAGCCTAAAGTATGTTTTAATGTCACTATTGAAGAGGCTTGTGTGATCTTTAAATGCAAAATATTTAAAGTGTACCTGAAGCATACTTGCAACAGCTCCACTTTAGCACAGTAAAATGTACTTAAGTATATGTTTAGTTGGACTTCAACACTAATTCCGCACAATTAAAGTGCATTAAAGGGGTCATTGGATGCAAAGTTCACTTTTACTACATGTTGTTTGAACATTAATGTGTGTTGGCAGTGTATGTACGAATCTACCCTATAATGATAAAAATCCATGCAGTGGTTTTTAATTATTTTTGTAAAAATAATTTCCCCTTTTCCAAATCGAGCCATTCTCAGATGCCTGTCGGTGTGACGCCGCTCCCACGACAGTTGATTGACATGAGTGTTTTACCTCAGATCAGCTGTAACAGTCCGACCTCCATTGTTGCGATGCCGAAGCAGGGATGTAAGTTAGACAAGAATATCTCCGATTGAGCGATTGAGGTGTTGTGTTGCTGAATGTAATAATGAACATAGTGGTCGTCATTTACTCCTGACATCTGAGCCACTGAAGATGCAGTGGATTACGTTTGTTTGTGAAGGGAATGCGCCTCCCGGTCTGCATAAATGCATCTATGTTCATGCAAATCATTCGTGATTCAGCTTTATTTACAGCAGAAGTGAGTATAAGGGTTTTTAATGAATCTTTGCGATTGTCTTTTCTAATAAGGTGCTAGTTAGCAAGTTTAGCGGCTAAACGCGGCTAAATGCGGCTAAAGTAAACAGGCTCGTCACTCCACAGAGAGAAGAGAGGGGCGGGGCAAGCAGAGCTCATTAACATTTAAAGCAGCCTCGACCAGAACAGGATGATTTTTGCAGAGCTGATTTTGGCAAGGTAAAAAGGATGTTGTTTTACACAACCACTGAGAATTTTTAACCAAAGCATGTTATAGACTTTTCATTAAGACCCTAAAGAATCATATCAACTTGTGGAAAACAGGCATCCGATGACCACTTTAAGTCCAAAAGTTGTTCCAGTTTAGTATACTAAAAGTACAATTGCATTATTTTTGTTAAGTACATAATATGTAAATGTATTTGTAGTAGGGTTGTCAAACGATTAATTGCGATTAATCACATAAAAAAAATTAAAGTTTGAGTTTGCCTAATACTGTGTTTGTAGTTTGTACTGTGTGTAATTATTGTGTATATATAAATGTACACAAATTAATGTCTATTTAAGAGAAATAGGTTATGTACAAAATATTTGTATTTATATATAATATAAGTTATATAGAAATTATAATAAATACATATACTTTATTGATATATGCATATTAATTACACACAGTACATACACATACATTAGGCAAACTCAAACTTTTATTTTGTATGCGATTAATCGTGATTAATCATTTGACAGCCCTAATTTGTAGCATACTTAGTATAAAATAAATGTATTTTCGTATATTTATTTTTCACTAGGGTAGTCATTTTGAATATTTCAAAGCAGACTGGAAACAAAAACAACCAAATCCCAGGCAGTCGGATTTGTAAAATATTACTAAATAATGAAGTACAAAATCTGGAATATAAAATATTACAAATTTCGATAACTCTGCTCAATTGAATCAAACTAAATCATGGATTTCTGCACTAAAAATTAATGTTTCAGTATTACAAAGGTAAACTCTGCGCTTGATTTGATATCAAAACAGCATATTTGATCCAAACACATGTTTTGTATCTGTTAACAGAATTTATAGGAAACCATAAACACTCTTCATCTACCACATACCAGCATGATTAAACTGGCCTGTAATAATGAAGCAGGCTGAATTAGACATATCGTTACTGTATTGGTCCTCACCTCTGACAAAGACATAGGCTGAATGTGTCTCAAAGCCGGATTTGGTGATGACGCGAAGTGTGTAGAGTCCTTCATCCTCCTTGTTGAGGTGTGTGAGAGTGAGTGTCGCTCTGTCGCCGCTCCAGTGCATCTGAACCCATTTTGATGGCACCAGCAGTTTATCTAAAACACACACACAAACACTTCATGCATTATGTGTCACTAGGCAGAAAACACATTTTAGTACTATTTCATTCCTTGAATGCATTTAAGTCTGTATTTGTTTCTGTGTCTGCTGTTACTGCACTATAATTGTATTTTTTTTTGGTATGTGGCAGCCTTTATGCCCAAGACAATTTCTCTAGGGACAAATAAAAAAAAATCTTAAATCTTGACTTATTATTATTACTGGCTCACGGTCTTACCATCTCTGTACCACTCAATCTCAGGCTGGAAGCGCTGCAGTGCAGGGTAGATGATAACAGAGCAGCCGAAGCTCAACGTCTCACCCTCGCGTCCAAAAGACACACCAAACTTCTCCACGATGTGCGTCTCGAATGTAATGCCATACTCCAGACAAGGTGCTGCAGTACACACACATTTAAATTGGGTTTTATTTCATGAAAATGCAATATTGGTGGGTGAAACTGATTCCAGGAATCACCTTGTGGAAAATGATGCACACATATACACACACATTTATAATGAAACACATACAATTCATATTGCACAGTGTGTACAATGAATTATTCTGCTGGGATGGGTTTGGAAACTTTACAAGAATGTCTTTTCACGATAAGAACCGAAAGGAGACTGACAGCAGGCATCATTTAGGTGGACAACAAATTCATAAAATACACAATAAGACAACAAAAGAGTGGTGAATGTTAGTGAGTATATGAAGACATTTGCAGTCACAATGCTGAGACAAACAAAGAATAGAAAACAGAAACACTTCCATGAAGATAAATACAAATACACACACATAGAAACTGGAAATGGAAAGAATAAACACAACATATTTATGTAAGAATTCTTATGTCCTTAGTGTGGAAGCTTGTTTCCATCATGTTTCACCCATATTTCACAATTCTGAAACAAAATGTCAGAATTGCTAGGCATAAAATCTGAATTCTGAGAAAAAAAAGTCTTTGCAAGAATTGCAAGACATAAAATAAAAAGTCAGAATTATAATTTTATGTCTTATAGTTTTACATTTTTTCTCAGAATTGCGAGACAGAAATTAGAATCCTGAGTTTAAAAAAGTCAGAATTGCGAGATTTTAAATCATGATTCAAAGAAAAAAGTCAGAATTGCAAGACATAATATAAGAACTCAGAGAAAAAAGTCAGAATTGTAAGGAAAAAATGTCAGAATTCTAAATTTATATCTTGCAATTTTTACTTTTTTTCTCAGAATTGTGAGACGTAGAAATTTGAATTCTGAGTAAAAAAAAATCAGCGAAAAACTTAGAATTGCCAGATTTGAAATCATGATTCAAAGAAAAAAGTCAGAATTGCAAGACATAAAATAAAAAGTCAGAATTATACGTTTATATTTTGCAATTTGTACTTTTTTTCTCCAAAAAAAAAATTCTCACAAAAAACAGAATTCTGAATTTCAAAAAAAGTCAGAATTTAAAAATTTTAAAAGATTTAAAATCATGATTCAAAGAAAAAAGTCAGAATTGTAAGGGAAAAAATTCTGAATTATACGTTTATATTTTGCCATTTTTACTTTTTTTCTCAGAATTGTGAGACGTAGAAATTCAAATTCTGAGTAAAAAAGTCAGAATTGGGAGATGTAATATCAGAATTCAGAGAAAAAAGTCAGAATTGCAAGATTTAAACTCATGATTCAAAGATAAAAGTCAGAATTGAAAGATAATATAAGCACTCAGAGAAAAAAATCAGAATTGCGAGATGTAAAATCAGAATTCAGTGAAAAAAGTTAGAATTGCGAGATTTAAAATCATGATTCAAAGAAAAAGTCAGAATTGCAAGACAAAATAAAAAGTCAGAATTATAAGTTTATATTTTGCAATTTTTACTTTTTTCTCAGGAAAAAAATTGAATTCTGAGTTTAAAAAAAAGACATAATATAAGAAAGTCAGAATTGTGAGGAAAAATGTCAGAATTTTTTTCTTAGAATTGCAAGGAATTCTGAAAGAAAATTCACAGAAAAAAGTCAGAAGTCTCAAAAAAAAGTTTCAAAAAAATCCTTACATTTTGAAATAAAAAGTCACAAGTACCTTTTTGAGTTTTTTATCCCATGGTGGAAACGGGCTTCCATAATAATTTATTTTTTATTTTTCTGTACTTTCTGTATATGCATTGAAGGAATATTCCAGGTTAAATATAACAAACAAAAATATGTTTACAGTAATGCACTTTGGATGTCTAAGGATACAGTTGCCAATATATTTACAATGCATGTGCATTACAGTAAACATACTTTTGTTTGTTATTGAGAAGCAATGGAATTATTTTCTTTGACAATCATTAGAAAGTGGCATTTAATATTTCTTGGATAGTTCTCTTTTTTTGTCGAAATTTGAACAATTGAATGTTTCCTTTTTCAAGAAGGGAAACAAACATGTAATGTTTGGATAATAGCAATTCAATGTTTAAATGTGGATAATAATCCAGCACATTGTCAACGCAATCCTGAATGTTATCTAAATACAATATTTAGTCAAATTCATCACATAAACAAAGATAGAGAAGTAAAAGAATGAGAAGAGACGATCATGCATATAAGATGATCAGGAAAACCAGACGACACTGAAACATTAAAAGAAGATTATAGAAAAACCTTCACCAAGGTTACCTTCGAAGCCGTACTTTCTGCTTGCTGCACCAGCGAATCGGAAACAAAATAGCCATTAGCCAGCTTACATGAAAAACTTTAGCCTCATGCTCACAGCTCAAACACTTACACAAAGCACATATACAGAAATTGTAAAAGAAGAGCAATTAAGTATCAGATTTTATACTGAAATACTTACGGAGTCTGGGAGATGGCAGAGACTCATCAACTTCTCCTTTGAATCCTAAACCACACAAAACAAATAAAATTATTTTCTGTTTTATCAAATAATTTGACAAAGTTCTTTTTATGATCCTTTAGAAACCTTTAACTATTCATACAATTTCAGTTTCTTCCACCAATCTGCCATATTTATGGTCATCAGTAATGGCAATGAATCCAAAAACATATGGACATAGATGACAATAAAAAGTACCAGGTCAATTTTACACATTAAAAAAAAAATCTTTAAAAAACATCTTTAAGAAACAGATGATTTGGAAAATAAAGTACATACCAAAAAAAAAAAAAAAAAAAATTAATTAATTAATTGCTTTACTGGTACTTTTAATAGACTACAATTCAGGACTTCTTTGTGAAAGCTTAGGTTTAAGATATTCAATGTTGTTGAAAGAAGTCTTCTCTGCTCGCCAAGGCTGCATTTATTCGATCAAATACAGTAATATTGTAAAATATTATTACTTTTTTAAAATAGCCATTTTCTATGTGAATATATTGTAAAATGTAATTTATTTCAGTGATCAAAACTGAATTTTCAGCATCATTACTCCAGTCTTCAGTGTCACATGATCCTTCAGAAATCATTCTGATATGCTGATTTGCTACTCAATTATTATTATTTATTATTTGCACTTAAAATTCAGCTTTGATCACAGCAATAAATTATATTTTAACATATATTCACACAGAAAATGGTTATTTTAAATTGTAATAATGTTTCTCAATATTACTGTTTTTACTATGTTTTTGATCATGTAAATGCCTTGGTGAACATAAGAGGCTTCTTTCAACAACATGAAGTATTACAGACTTAATTATTCCAGACTATTTGACTGGAGGTGCTGTTGCTATTATGACTGTTTAGTGTTCTCATTAGGATGATTTCAGAATGATTCATTTCAGACCTACTTTTGACGACAACAGAGGCAAAAGCAGAGATCTCGCCCTTGCTGTTCATTGCCGACACACGATACTGTGCGGTGTCATCAAAGTCACACCTGGAATTACACACACACACAGGTTACACACACAACCACTGAAAAACACTTTAACTTCTTCAAAAGTTCATGTGCGCTCACTTGTTAATCTCCAGGGAGTGGACGCTGTAGCTGCTCTCCACTTTGTACTTCCCTGGCTTGGACATAGGATCAATGCTAACATTGTTCTTGTACCTAAGAGAGAAGAAGAACAGATTGAAATAGTGTGGGATAATGTAGTGCATCAGAGCTATTTGACTAAAAAGTAGAGGGTGAAGGCCAAGTTCACCCTCCAGAGCATCTCAATCCAAATCCAACTGCACTGAAATTCCTGCTGAAACCAATTTCTTTTAGAAATTGCTAGTGCATTTTTCAAATATAACAAAGAAATGACAAATAAAAATGACAAAAATGTTGCACTATGCATGCTAGACCAGTAGTTGGCAATGTTACTTTGAAAAGAACACATAATTTAACACATAAATAAACGTGCACTTTGAAGCCCGTTTTCAAACCCCTAAAATGCCCTAAAATCTTGTACATAAACAGCCAAAAAGTTCTCAGTTTTTAGTTGAAATTGCACGCCTCCTAAATGGATACAATTCTGATTTCATGTTGACTTTGATGACATAAAAGTATAAAAAGAGAAGACAGGGAGTTTGTCACTTGCCACAAGGGTTATAGTTAACTAAAACTAAATCCATTTCATTTCTTGAAATAAAATTAACTTTAACTGAAATAAAATATAAAAAAATATAAATATAAAATATATATAAAAATCTATTTCAACATTTTCATTTAGTTTAACTGTCTGTAGTATACAAAAAATAATAGAAATGACAAAAACACATCAAAATGATCAAAAGTTTAAGTAAAATCAAAACAGAAAATATTTAGAAAAATGCGAAATAATAATAATTACACTAAAAACAAAAAACAGAATTTGTTGAGTCAACTTAAAATAATTTGTTACTGCTGCCTTAAAATTTTAACTTCAGTCAACTCAGATAAATTTTGTCAATTTGAAATGTTAAGTTGTACTAAGTGAGAACTTAGATATTCGAGCTGACTAAACAAAAAAATTGGTTTGTTAAACTTAAAAGCTGTGTGTTACCCGGCTGCCTTAAAATTGTAAGTTGAATCAACTCAATTATCTAAGTTGTTACTTAGTAAAACTTAATATTTCAAGTTTACTAAACTTTTTTTTGCATTGACTGAACTTAAAATGTTTAACAAATTATTTTAAGTTGACTCAACAAATTGTTTTTACAGTGTATAATAGTGTCTCAATCATACTTAAATAACACTGCTTATCACTTTATAAACTTGACGAAATGCATCCATCAAACATCTGTAAGCATGTGTGTTTGTGGGTGTGACAACTCACCACACGACACGTGGTTCAGGCCATCCTGAGACGGTACAGTGCAGCCGCACACACTGTTTCTCCCAAACAGTGTGGGATCGTGGCTTGATCACAAACTCGGGCGTGTGCATCAGGCTGTCCTCGTTCAGACGCTTATGGTACTCTTCGTTCTCATGGATCTGAGGACATGCAGCAATTCATATAGCGTTTAGAAAGTGGCAACAATCTTTGGTCATAAATGCATTACGAACGTGCAAGAATTTTTTTAATGCATTTATGACCAAACTACTATGAAAGATGCAAACTGCCTAAAGGAATGTTCTGCATTCAAGTTAAGCTGAGAAGATTTCGACTAATCCCAACAAATCTAAAAACAACAAAAACTGTATACAGTAACTCACCTGCAAAGTAAATTTAAAAGGCAATGCATTGCAATGGAATGAACATTAAAATAGACTGTTCTGAAAATATTACCACAAATATCAAACATCATGTTACTAACCTTGTTTGTGCAAAGTTACATATTTTAGCTCTTGTCATAAATATCCCTTGTCAAAAGAAGTGCACTTTATTATACTTTAAAAAGAGCATTTATTATGGAAATAATATACTTCAAAAGAATAAACTTAAGTGTGAAGTCAATGTAATTTTTTAAAACACTTAACTGCATATTAATTGCAATTAAATAAAAATGTATTATAGATTACATTTATATTAAATGTGGTTAGCTGAATTTTAGTGTGTTTTTAACATTTTATATGTAATTTTTTTTAACTACTTCTATTGTCTTTGAAATATGGTTAAAGTACTGCTGAATGTACTGAAAAGCATGTATGGTAAACTAAAATATACTTTATCAAAATAAGTGTATTATTTAAAACATGACAAAAGATTGTTGTTAAAACAATGATTTAAAATGTATTTTAAATTAAAATGTTTAATTTTATATTATTTTATATTTTATATGCATTTAAGTGTGTTAAGAAACAGTGATGAAAGTGTCTCTTTAAGTCACTTAAGTGACCTTATTTCATTAATATTATCTGCAGTTATGGTTATTCATGTACATTTAAGACTACAAGTGCACATTTAATACAGTTAAGTGCACTTCTCTTTGAAAGGGATGTTAAAATGATTTGCCAACAGATTTACACAGAGAAAATCCAAACAGAAAAATTACAGTAATGCACGATAAACATGAATGTAACTTTTTCCATTTACATCTTTCATTATAACAGATTCACAAAATATCTGCAAAAAATGTGTTGAGCATTTATCAGGTCTTAGGCTGTTCAACAGATCATTCATTAGGATTAAGTGCCTCCTTACGAGTCATTGGTTTTTATTTGTCCAGTCATGTCAGTGTAAATATAATCTTCTTGAGGTTTCCCTCAGCAATCAGCACATCACTTGTCGACAACAGTAGTTTCATAGTCGCTTTAACACACACCACAGATTAACACATACCACACAAGCACATAAAACATTATAACCCTTGAAATCTGGCACCACGGTGGCACGATTTTTTGGCACCAGGATGAGAACTAAATTAAGTTTGTGTCATGATACTTTCTTGCTCTTTTCTATCTAAAAATAGGGAACATACAGTATGCATGAGTTTAACAGTGTTCCTCAAAGCCTGCAATCAAAGCAAACCCTTTATCCTGTTGCACAATTAGTTAAAACAATGAAATTCCCACCTGTCCACTCAATGGAGTGTGTATTTTTACCTTTGCGTTTAGTAACATTCGCCAAATCAGTTTGCAAATGTATGAGTTTGTTATTATAAGAGTCTAAATCATACAATGCTGCAGCACCACTAAAATAATCTTCATTTTCTGAATAGAATGAGTGTCTACTTGTGTCTACATGGGTTGTTTTTGACTGTTTTGTCATCCTTTAGACGAACAAATTGAGTTAACATTGAAGTCCATTGAGTTATACACTTAAGTTTAACACATAGGGTTAGGAGATCAAATAGTGATGCTTTTCTACCCTTGTGAAAAAGAAGTGCACTTAATTGTACTGAATGTGCACTTGTTGTGTATTTCAAATCTTAAAAGTATATTTTAAAAAAACTGTATTTACAGATAAAGTAATACTCATGAAATAAAAGGCTACTTAAGTGACTTTCATGACTTTCAAGTCACTTTCATGACTGTTTCTAAACACACTTAAGTGCACTTTTAAAAAGTGACCTTTGTAATATTAAAAGTTTTACTTTAAATTATTGTTTTAATGTTTTGTCGTGCTTTAAAGAAGTACATTTATTTTGATGTGTTGACTAACATACTAAAATGCATGTAAAGTACTTGATTATGATTTTAACTGTAATGTGTTATTCCATTTTACATGGAATGTTAATATTAACTTATAAATATGTAATTACAAATATATTTAAATACATGGCACACAAGTTTCAGTATAAAATACATACAAGTTTAATTTAGTTAAAGATACTTAAGTCCTACTTAAGTGGGTCACAATAAAAGACTCTAAAATTCAACTATTTCCATTTAATATGCATTTAAACTAATACATTTTCATGCAATTGCAAATAACATTCAGTTAACTACTTCATTCAGTTTGCACTTAAGTGTAACCTTTTAAAGTATATTTTTCCATACTAAGTACTCATTTTTTTAAAGTATGTGCGTCTTTTTCACAAGGGTAATAAAGCAAGAAGGCTGTCAGAGCTGTGTTGCAGCTCAGTGAGAAGTGTTACTTGACAAATAACCATTCATTTAGAATTGTTATGACGAAAAATGTATTTTTAATCTCTAACCATAGCACGAGTAGTGAGTTATGTGTTTAGGAACAGCACTAGGATCTCCACTGACCCTCTTGCTAAGCGTGATGCGCTCTGCCGACTCCCTCATGACGGTTCTGCGGGACTTGTGTTCGATGCGCTCCGACTCCACGCCGCTAGTGAAGAGGTCGCGGCGAGCCAGATAGCCGGCGTTCTCTTTAGCGCGCGCTTCCTCAGTGTCTGATAGGCCGGTTGCAAACTCATGACTGAGGGGGGAATTACGTAGCATCACATTTACACGCCTCTCGAATCCAACACACCAGTGCAGCACAATACAACATATATTTTGTCCCATACAGAATATGTACACAAGGGTTATGAACAAAAATATGCCACTTCACTTCTGTGTTCTTTAAGGGAACTTGCAATACCTTGCTATAGCAACCTTACATCCACCCTTAGAGGGACATTTCACCAAAAAATGAAAGTTCTGTCATCATTTACTCACCCTCAAACACAAAAGCAGATATTCTGAGGAATGTTGGTACCAAACAGTTTCTGGTAGCCTTTGACTTCCATAGTATTGAAAAATACTAGTTAATGGCTACCATCAAATATTTGGTTACCAACACTTGTCAAAATATCTTCTTTTGTGTTTGAGTAAATGATGACAGAATTTTCATTTTTGAGTAAATCGTCTCTTTAAATATGAAGGTTCATTGCAGCTAATTTTCTTATCAAGAGCCATTCTGGGTGTATAGTTTTCCTGAGTAAGCTGAATGATTCTTTGCAGATTAAAAGGGGTTTTGATGTTAAATGACAGTTTCTCTCAAAGGCTTTCCCTTGTGAAAAAGAAGTGCACTTAACTGTACTGAATGTGCATTTGTAGTGTCTTTCAAATCTTAAAAATATATTTAAAAACATACTTGTACTTGCAGATAATTTAATATTAATGAACTAAAAGGACATTTTTTCATGACTGTTTCTTAACACACCTAAGTACACTTTTAATAATGTAATAATGCCAGATTTATTCTTTGCCAGGTTTTATCTTAATGCACATTTTTCATTATTTTTTATAATGTATTGTTGTTCTTAAAAGAACACTTATTTCAATGTGTTGACTAACATACATGTTAAAATTTATATTTCTTAACACACTTAAGCAGACTTTTAATAATGTAATAATGTCAGATGAAGTTTTATCTTAATGTACATTTTACATCATTTTTGATAATGTATTGTTGTTCTTAAAAGTAGATTTATTTTAATGTGTTGACTAACATACACGTTAGAATTTATATTTCTTAACACACTTAAGTACTCTTTTTAAAAGTACACTTTGTAATAATGTAAAATTTTTACCTGAAAGGACATTTTTAATGTTTAAATAATTTTTTATTGTGCTTTAAAGTGAAGGTATTTGAAGTGCTGACAAACATTACAGAATATATAAAGTACCTAATTATAATTTTAACAGTAGTCTGTTATTCAGTATTACATGTAAAGTTAATAAACTGCAACTTCATTATTACAGATGTGTAATTACAAGTATATTTAAATGCATGGCATACAAGTTTCAGTAGAAATGATATTTCAGTCAGTACATTCAGCAGTTTTCCATATTTCAAAAATAATAAAAGTAGTTATGAAATTGCATATAAAGATGTATTTAAGTCCTACTCTAAAGTTCAACTAATTGAATTAAATATAAATTTAAATTAACATACAGGTAAGTGTCTGAAAACATTACATTCACTTCACACTTAAGTATATTATTTCCATAAGAAGTACTATGCTAAAGTGTACTTCTTTTTCACAAGGTTTAAAAAGCAGGGCCAAAACATTTCCTCAATGGGATCTGACTGTAAATTCCTACAGTATGTGGAGACTTTTTTTTAATTATGAGTGTATGGCTATAAATAGCATATTATTGAAGTGCTTGCTAATACCAAACACATGCTAACAATAGAAAACATGATGTGTGGAACAGCTGCATGTGTTTGTTCCAACACTAATAGAACCCAGACTGTTTCTTTACCTGCCCCTGAAGATGGGCACCACATAACCGATGATCTGGTTCTCCTTGTCCATGGCCAGATAGGTTGGTTTGGCTCTCTTGGGCAGAGGACTCAGCCCGCCCTCATTTAGAGCGGTGTATGTGGCAGCTCTGATTCTGCAATGGTGCAGAAATTGGAACATACACACACATGTGTGAGTATTAAGCACTTCGTTCACACACTATTATGAGTTTTGGAAGGGGTGTGGAGTTGTGAAAAAAGGATGTTAGGTTGAAAAACGTCAGTGATTGATGAAGGTTAAGGGAGTGAGTGGGAAGGAGGTTAATCACCTCAGTGGTCCTGAATTACAACAAATCACCAATAAAAGCTTCATCAATAGTCAAGCCACTGGATCTACAGCCTCCTATATACACACTCTTACATTTGAGGAATTCTTATGCTTTTCTACTCCTTACTAAACATAGCAACACAAAACAGCATTTTTCAACCTATAGTGCATCATTTTCGTGTCAGCTTTGTAAAAACAAAAGCACTTAGTTGTATTAAATGTGCACTTGTAGTGCACTACAAGTATATATTTTAAATACAGAACCATGGCAAGTATGTTATTCTAAATAGTATATATTTTAAAAACTCTACTTGTAGATAATATAATATTAATGAATAAAAGCCCACTTAAGTGACTTAAAGAGAGACACTTTCATGCCTGTTTCTTAACACACTTAAGTATACTTTTAAAAAGTGATCTTTGTAATAATGTCAAATAAGAAATTGTAAATAAATCATGCTGTAATATTTTGCCATGCATTAAAGAAATACAAATTTAGATGTGTTGACTAACATACTAAAGCAAAAGTACTTGGTTATCAATGTTACTTTTAAAGTTAATATATTTTAAATGTACTGAATTACAATTTCATCATTACAGATGTGTTATTATAAATCTATTTAAATACACGACAAACACGTTTCAATAGAAATGACATTAAAATTAAAAAAAATAATAATTTAGCATAAATGCTTGTCAGTATTTTGGCAGTGCGCTTTTAACCATATTTCAAAGACAGTAGAGTAATTGTGAAATTACATAAAAATATGTACTTAAATAGGTCAAAACGCACTCTAAGGTTCAGCTAATTTATCATTTAATTTAAAGATTATCTATAATTCATTTAAATTGAATTAAATTAAACATTACAATCAGTCCAGTATTTTCTTTTAAAGTATATTATTTCCAAAACAAGCACTCTCTTTGTAGAAGTTGTACTTCTTTCTCATAAGGGTTAGAAATTCAGCATGATATTCAATGAACTTGATTTTATCCATTGATAAAAACTGGTCTTAATATGATATTTATGATAATAAATCACTGTAAAAAACAATTTGTTGAGTTTACTAAAAATAATTTGTTACCCAGCTGCCTTAAAATTTTCAGTGAAAATGTTCAATTTTGAGTTCAGTCAACTCAAAGTTTATTCAACTTGAAATGTTAAGTTAGACTAAGTGACAACTTAGATATTTGAGTTGATTCAACTTAAAATTTTAAGGCAGCTGGGTTACTTACCCAGCTTTTAAGTTTAACAAACACAAATATCTAAGTTGTCACTTAGTACAACTTAACATTTCAAGTTGACTAAACTTATTTGAGTTGACTGAACTTAAAATTTTAGGGCAGCAGTGTAACAAATTATTTTAAGCTGATTCAACAAATTGTGTTTTTTGTTTTTTTACAGTGTAGGTCTGAATTCTGATAAACTAAATGGAAAGCTTTGATTCTGACCTGTATGCATTCTAGTCTGAGTAAGCAAACACAAATAAGTGTTCATAAATGAAAAAGCACATCCATTGCAACAGCCAAAGCAATACCTGATGTTCACCACCAGATGTCCCAGTCACCTGAGTACTGACTCACTCCAGTCAGCACACCTGCTGTACATTTGTTCATTTATCAGTGTTTAAACACTGGGTTATCCTCAGCTGTCTGACAAGTCTTGTTTTCCATGAGACTATATATCTGAGCCTTGTTTCCCTGCTACTTTTCTGTGTAATACCATCCCACCTTCTCTGATCTTTGGATTATTATACCGCTCGGTGTGTTTACATAGTGCGTTTATATCCTAATTCCTCTGTTTCTGGCCTGGCATTACACTCATACCTTTAAACAACATACACCCTTCATATACCCTTCACATATCACTATCTTCTCCATGCCTCTCATGAGTGTGTGTATAAATAGACATTCAAGAGTTCAGACAGAGAGGGTGGGGGGCACTTGGGACAGATAAAGTGATCCAAAACTGAAACCAGGATTGGATAAAAACTCTATTCCCACAGCATGGAAAAGCTTTCAGTTTGCCACATTTAGCCAAGACATTTGGAAGCACATATGTCACTGGATAACATGATTAATGCGGCTGAAACAGACACCTAAGAGCCAACCTGCCATCCTGTGACACTTCATATCCTGCTTAAATCCTCTACAGCACTGCAGCTCATAAACGAGGGATCTGTTCAGGCTAAAAACAAATGTTTCAACAAGGACTGTGTGTTTAGAGCATTTGTCCAAATTGGAACATAAAATGACAACAGCCAAACAATATGTCTGCACCCTCTTAAAGGCATCTGTGGTTCCATGAAGAATCCTAAACATCCATGGAATCTTTCCATGCCACAAAATGTTCTGGATAGCGGATTCTTTGGATTTTTACATTTTTAAAATGGTTCTTTTTAAAATTGTTCACTGAACGCTTCTGTAAAGAACCAAAAATGGATTTTCTGTGGTATCACTGAGAAAAGTTTTCCGTTTAGGAACCTTTATTTTTAAGAGTGTTTCCTGGTTATCTAATCCACACTTCAATGAATATACAGTATATGTCCTTTAAAATGTCCAGGTTTTGGCTTTTTTTTTCTTTTCGTTTTCAGTTGCCAAACATCATGACTGAAAAGTAGTTTTGTCCAATAGAACACAGACATCGTAAAAAGGCGGGATAACGCTCAAAGCAATGCAAACACTCATGTATACTGAAAAAAACAAAAAAAACAATTTGTTGAGTCAATTTAAAATAATTTAAAATTGACTGCTGCCTTAAAATTTTAAGTTCAGTCAACTCAAATAAGTTTAGTCAACTTAATATGTTAAGTTGTACTAAGTGACAACTTAGATATTTGAGCTGACGTAACAAAAAATGTGGTTTATTAAACTTAAAAGCTGGGTAAGTTACCCAGCTGCCTTAAAATTTTAAGTTGAATCAACTCAAATATCTAAGTTGTCAGTACAACTTAACAACTTATTTGAGTTGACTGAACTTTTAAGGAAGCCAGGTAACAAACTATTTTAAGTTGACTCAACAAATTGTTTTTTACAGAGATATTAGGACTGTAGGAAGCAAACTTGTCCAAGACAAAACTTGGACATTTTAGGCAAAAAAGAGTACATATGGAGACCATAATGAATGGCCATTGGGATGGAGGAATGTCTGATTGATTTGGATTGATTGTGGTTATCCAAAGTGACTTACAAATGAGAAATATAACAAGCTATTCATTCTAAGGAGAAGTTTGGAAGGTTTTGCCAATACACAAGCTTCCAAACTTCCAATTTTTACATTTGGAGGACTACAGTCTAGAATAGAGAGGAAAGAAAGGAATAATGAACAGTTAAACTAAACAAACTTGATAACCTTGATAATTTATCTGTTTTTTAATTAATTTATCTTTTTCTTGTTATTTTATTTGGTAGAATTATAAAATTAAGAATAAATGAATTTCTATACCAACCCAGAATAGTCATATTTATACATTGCATTTTTCTCAAAAATTCTGTGGATGTGCTAAATTTTAAGATATTTGACTGAAAAATGATCAACATCTATACAGCTCTGAAAAGAAGACAGTTTTGTAAGGTAAGCTATTGTTTTTTTTTTTTTATCCTTCGAATGGAAGTAATTGACCATTTTTTTTATACAATATAGTGAAAAACACATACGTATTTAAATAAAATTTGTGCATTGGTGGCCTGTAGGTGCCTTGCATCTATGTGTAAATAAAAAATAAAATAAAAACTCTGCATATTAGTGTGTCTCTAAATCACACACACACATACAGTGAATCAAACATGTAAATCCATAATGCATATGACTCACATATCAACATCTACTTCTGTAGCCACTATAAATACACCATGACGTCAAGAACACCACATGAAGTGACAAGTTATGAATGGTATTTATATTACGACATGAAACCAAGTGATAAAGAAAGCAAGAAACCAATTAAATCATAACTGAGCCTAAAGATTTCAGTTTGCACAAGCTGTTGTAAGATTCTTGAGGCTGCATTTACATTAGTCCCATTACAAGACACACAGATAACCTTACGCTCTGACATTCAGAGTGACCCAGTAAGCAACTAACGCTTGGACAAAAACGAGCCAACAGTCACGTGACCAGAGGGAGTGAATCAAACAAATACAGGCATGGATCCAAACCACGGAAAGGTCTAAAAAGATTTGCAGCAAGTTTCGAATCAAGAAGCACTCTAGGAACCAAATGTAAGTAAATGTGTGACTGTCCATCATTAAAACTCAACTTAAAGTCCTCTAGATTGCGATTGTTTACAAAAGTACACCACTATACCAAAGACAAAGCCAGTACACAATATCTTAAAGTGAATCTGTCAACCGAAGAAATGATAAGTGTCAGCAACAAGCACACTGCATGCAAAAAACACCTATAAATTGAATGTTTTAAGGATGTTTTAGGTGGAGTGGAGATAGAGATTAGACGAAACACAAGGGGAAACTTTAGTGGGTCATTTTAAAGGATACAATAAATGTATTATAAGGGCATAAGGAAGAGCTGGCTGCTGGAATGAGTTATGGGACTGGGAAGGATTTACAGTTGATGTGACAGACCTCGCCATGCTCTCTTACCCCTTGGTGCTTTTGCTGCTATGGGCAGAATAAGTACTAGAGCTCTGCTGGTATTGGCTGATAGCAGACTCCGTCTCCCGGCTACGGTAGCCGCGATCATAGTGGCGGTGGTGTTTCTGGTAGAACGGTATCGATCCCGACATTGCCTCCTCTTTAGCTCAGATACTGTCTTCAGTTCTGAAGCTCTTTTAGTCAGAAGATTCAAAACTTTCTATCAACACATTAAATATGAGTGTTACACCCAGTGATTTTTCAGTAATAATTTCAAAGGCAAGACTGATCTGTGAAAATATTTGGTGCATTTTTTTTTTTTTTTTTTACCAGACTGTGATATTTTAGTGAATTTAAAAACATATACAAAGTTCAGACTTTATAAATATTTTCTGAACCATGAAGAACGTTGAAACATCAGGTTTTACCATGCATTGTGTATAATAATGATGATGATAATAATAGTGATAATAATAATTATTATCATTATTACATAATATTATTAAAAAACTATGGTTGATGTATGCATGTTGTCATTTCCAGTTGTGCTGATTTGTGATTGTTTTGATTAAACATGGCTATTTTGTTAGTCTGCCATGTTGCTACCATATTTAGCTTGAAATGCCATTACCTTGTTTAGTATTAATTAATTAATTTAGACCTTGACATCTTCATGAATTTAAGGTGAAAATTAAAAATGCATTAGTTCAAACTTCATACATTATTAATTCATGATTTTGTATTGACTAATTATCACTAGAAACAGTCGATACCTCATTTAAATATATACATGTTGTGGCTTTTTAAAAGTTTTGCTTTAATCAAATCAGTGTCAAATCATCCTATTTCCATTGCCATTCAATGCAATGTGACAACATGTCCCACAAAAGGTCAGCGTATGTTAAATAAATCTGTTTTTTTCCGAGGGGGAAAGTGTTTAATCATTTTGTTACTTTAGTCTGCTCTATACTAGTACGGATATCAATTGTGTACTACACTAGACTGACAAAACATCCTCTGTTTCAATTGACAAGCTTCATGCGTTCATGCAGCGGGATCATCTCACCTTGTCAGAGGTTTGCAAACAGCTCAAAGCCGGACCGGAGAGCAGCGCGTCAGGAACCCAACCAAGATCCAAATCCAAGCAAAGATGCAAACTGGCGCGGCGCTGTGAACGGGAGCCGCTGTCCACACAACAAAAATAATATTGGCGATGGCAGGAATGTCCGCGCGACTCTCACGACCTTTTATGGTGACAGGGGACGTTAAATATAGCCGTAGTGCACAGGAGTATCGGCGTATTTTACACTGCACGTTCTGTACCTCACGACGTAGCCTGACTCTTTACGCGTTATATGCGCTTGGCTGTCATAAGTATAACACGCAAAAAAGTGTGAATGTTCAAAACGAATACAAAATGTTTTCACATATGGTGGTTGTAATGGGTTAGTGGAAATGTCCATAGTTATGATCACCTGTGGCAGGCTATTAAATGTTTCCTGTAATGCTTTGTACATGCGATTTCGCCTCATGTGGAAAAGGTTAGTACACCCCAGCGTTTATCACTACATTAAGTGAATACGATTTAAATGAAATCGACCAATTATTAGTCTAGAACACCATCAATAATAAAGGCCATCTTGTTAGGTTAAATGAAAAGTCTTTGGCAGCTCATAAAACTGTTTTTGTAAAATCTGGTATAAGACCAGCTTGGTCAATCTGACCAATTTTGAGGTTGGTCTTTCAAACCCTCTAGCGCCACCAATGGGTCAAATATGCTTAAGCCAATAGCTTTAGAACCACGTGGTAAATAGTTATGAAAATTGGCACAAATATAGAAAAAGTGTGGAGCTTCAATCTTACCAATTTTGAGGTTGGTCTTTCAAACCCTCTAGTGCCACCAGTGGGTCAAGTATGCTTAAGCCAATAGGTTTAGAACCATGTGGTAAATAGTTATGAAAATTGGCACAAATATAGAAAAAGTGTGGAGCTTCAATCTTACCAATTTTGAGGTTGGTCTTTCAAACCCTCTAGCGCCACCAATGGGTCAAATATGCTTAAGCCAATAGCTTTAGAACCGCTTGGTAAATAGATATGAAAATTGGCACAATAATAGATGTGTGGAGCTTCAATCTGACCAATTTTGGGGTTGACCTGTCAAACCCTCTAGCGCCACCAATGGGTCAAATATGCTTAAGCTAATAGCTTTAGAACCATGTGGTAAATAGTTATGAAAGTTGGCACAAAGATAGAAGAAGTGTGGTGCTTCAATCTGACCAATTTTGGGGTTGGCCTTTCAAACCCTTTAGCACCACCAATGGGTCAAATATGCTTTAGAAGCTAAATTATGAAAATTGGCACAATAATAGATGTGTGGAGCTTCAATCTGACCAATTTTGGGGTTGATAAATAGCGCCACCAATGGGTCAAATTGAATAGAACCATGGTAAATAGTTATGAAAGTTGGCACAAAGATAGAAGAAGTGTGGTGCTTCAATCTGACCAATTTTGGGGTTGGCCTTTCAAACCCTTTAGCACCACCAATGGGTCAAATATGCTTAAGCTATTAGAGCCGCTTGATAAATAGTTGAATAAATGAAAACTGGCACAGAGATAAAGGAGGTTTGGAGCTTCAATCAGACCAATTTTGGGGAGCTTTCTTTCAAATCCTCTAGCACCACCAAGGGGTCAAATATGCTTAGGCTATTAGCTTTAGAGCTGCTTGATAAACGGTTATGAAAATTGGCACAGAGATAAAGGAGGTTTGGAGCTTTAGGCAGACCAGTTTTGGGGGGCTTTCTTTCAAACCCTCTAGTGCCACCAATGGCTCAAAGATGCACTTATGCTTACACCCAAAACTGTCAAACCGCTTGGTAAATAGTTGTGAAATTGGCACAGATATAGAAGAGCTTTAAATCGGCCAATTTGGAGGTTGGTCATTCAAACCTTTTAGCACCACTAAGGGGTCAATTTGCACTGATATTTATGCCAATATCTTTTTAACCATTTAGTAAAACTGCGAATATTGTGATAATAATGTGATCTGTCTTTCAAAACTCTCCATCGCCACCAGTAGGTAGAATATGCACTGATGTTTATGTTAATAACTTTCTAACCATTTGGTTAAAAGTTTTTAAAATTGGCACAGAGATAGAGGAGGCTTAGACCAATTTTGTAGTCCATCTCAACCTTTGGGCGCCAACAATGAGTCAAATTTGCAATGATGTTTATATTAATGACCTTCAAACTGTAAGGCCTGCAAGACAGAATATCTCTTGAATAAAGCCAAAAGCATTGCCACTTCAAGCGATAAGACCTTTTCAGATACAGATAATAAGGGCTTAAAGGTGAACTTCACTTCCAGAACAACAATTTACAAATAATTTATTTGTAAATTGTCATCCACAATGTTCATGACTTTCTTTCTTCAGTCGTAAAGAAATTGTTTTTTGAGGAAAACATTTCTGCATTTTTCTCCATATAATGGTTTTCTTCAAAAAACATAATTTCTTTACGACTGAAGAAAGAAATACATAAACATCGTGGGTGACAAGGGGGTAAGTACATTGTATGTGAATCTTTGTTTTGAAAGATTCTTCTTTAAGAGCACCTCTAACACCACTGACAGATCCAAAACAGGAATGCGATTTGGGTGATAAAGAGTGTTACCAGAGTGTTGTCATTTACTCACTCATGTTGTTCCAAACCCATAAGACTTTTGTTCATCTTTGAAATACAAATGAAAATATTTCAAAATGTCTATTTCTGTCCATTGGAAGTCTATTCACCCAAAACTGTATAATTGGACACAATCCTTTTATATGATGAACAGATTTAATTTAGGCTTTTATGAATGTTGATCAACAGACATAAATAGAGAACATCAAATATGGTAAACTGAAGTTGAACACATACTTGTTTGACATGTGAGAAGCAATTAAAATTCTTCTCACATGTCAAGAAAGTACGGTTGAGTTTGTGTTCATTTGATGTTAGAGACCAGCAGGTCAGGTCAGGTCAGGCCTGCCGTATGTATTTATATTAAACAAGCAAACTTTTTCCACTTTGTCCATGGAGAAATGGTTAGATTACCTTTATAAGCCTCTGACCTTATAGTTTTTCCTTTGAAAGGCCTTCATCTCAGCTGTGGTCTGCACTAACAATAGCCATGCTATTGTTATCCCCCTGCTCTCATACAACACATACCAGCAACAATGTGTGTGTGTGTGAGTGTGTGTGTTATTTGTATGTTTTTTTTTCAGTAGGCAGTCTGGCACCATTTATGCATATCTGTTAGACCTGCATAAGACATTACAACATGCCTGCCACTCAACAGTTTGGAATAAGTAAGATTCTTTAAGATGTTTTTGAAGGAAATCTCTTATGCTCATGAGGCTGCAGCTACTGTATATGATCAAAACTACAGTAAAAACACTATAACTGTGAAATATTAATACATTAATGTAACGGTTTTCTATTTTAATATATTCTGAAATAATACTTAGGAATCATTGTAAAATTCTTTAGTGTAGCATTGTGCTAAATTACTTCATTCTGAATAAAATGAATATTGTAAACACCGACCATTTTGTCCAGTTCGTATCTCTGTGCCAAGTATAATGGGTTTGCTGTTGTCTTGTTCACTTGATGTCTTGTTTTAGCAGAGTGGGCGTGGCCATTACATAATTATGCAAACGATGGGGATCATTTATGTAAACTCTTTTTATTAATAATCATGACGTTAACTAAATGGTACAAAAGTAAAATAACATATTCCAACTGGTAAGAGTGAGAAAATATTTGTACAAGATAGACGTCACTGAGTGAATGCTTTGTGGTTTACAGTCACACTACGGCTCATCTTAAACGGAATGCAAATACCTGAGATGAAGCAATAATGGACAAAGTCCCAGTTATGTTGATACCAATCAAACTAGGCCCACTTTTCCTGGAAAAGTGCGTGTTTGTGGGTGTGCATGTTCAGACCAGCCTCCTGTTTATGAGTGTTGTTGTCATGAATATGCCTGTGTATTTTCGTCTTTGTAATAGTGTTTGGAAGAACACACGTTTGGCTGACCCTGGGATTGTAGCATGGGTTTAACACAGCTGCTGCACTGCGTCTTCTTCATGGGCTTTACAAGCATTTTACTTTGCTTTGTCATAAAATAAATTCCACTTTACCAAAATGATTTCATATGTCATCATTTTTAATGCCTCCTTATATGTAGGTGTAAAAGAAAATTATCTGCAACTACTGAAAACATACAGTGTGGGACTAAAATACAAATAATGACTTTTAATAATGACAATTCTATCTTTAAAAACTCAGAAAGTGTACAAAGTGGTTGCTGTAATATTTTAAATGGCCTAATACTACAGCACAAGTACGCTCTCTTGTGGCCTTACAGTATAATGCAATGTTGCATTGATATCCTGATTATGAATGGTAGTGCATAACAAATATCATGCCCTTGAGGAAGCACATGCCCACTCAGATCTGTGAGATTGAATTTTGGATGCAGCTTCCAAAAATATATTTATATGTTGGTGGCGTTAACACCGTGGCAGAAATAACACATGCAGATTTAAATTTACATAACTTTTTCATCTGGAGCAAAAAAGGGATTTTTATCAAAATACAAGTTTACAGTAAAAAAAATAAAAATAAATAAATAAATAAAGGGAGTGAGATAAATTAAAGGAATAAATGGATAAATTAATAAATAAATTTATGTTGCGTGCTTAATAGTTTATCTTTCAAAATGAACATTTCTTCATATACTTTTACTGTAAAAAAAAAATTACAATAATAGGAAATCCACATGAAAATCATTCAATGGCTTCAAGTTTCAAGTACAATCATGTAGTTGCAACTTTGTTTAGGCTAACACAGTATTAGGTCTATTGTACTTTTTCTGATCTATTTTAAGTATATTTACTAAAATAAATTTACATTAACAAAGAATTTTTATTAATTGCTTTCAATAATGTAGTCAACAACAGTTCGTTGTACTGTTGTACTTTTTTTAACACAATTTCAGTGTAATTTTCATTTTAAAATATTTTAGAAGCTTTAGAACATTTAGAGCTTCGTTTGTCTGTTTGTTTTTGTAAGTTTTTCAGGTATATATGATAAAAATCAAATGTTTCTGTCTCTGTATATAACTAACAAACTATTATTATTATTATTATCAATAAAAAAGTACTGAAATCAGTTGCTAATGATGCTAAAAATTCAGCTTTGAAATCTATGTTTAAAGTGGCTTAAAGTGGCACATAACCACCAATGTTATTTGATGTGTGTTGTCCTTGATAAATCAATCAGTCAATACACAGTTTTTTATTTATTCATTTTTCATTACATATACATTCATCTAAATGTATACAAACACATTGTATACAAATATTAAACATTTACAGATATTGCATTAAGCATATAAAAATACTACATAAAAGCTTCAAGCTGTCTGGTCCCAACTGTTGCTCTCTGGTTTTGTTGGCCTTGCACTGCTTTTTTTCAGGAGGTGACTGGTTCACACCTGCACCCTTCTGCTAAAGAAACAGACAAAATGATGTAAAGCTAAGCAGATATAATGAGTGATTCTTACAGAAAATCTATACATATTGCTCTTACTATTTTAATATGAGAGGGTCTATGAACTGAAAAAAATATGACACTCATCTCAGATTAAATTACATATTGAAATATAATACATACAATTTTAAACAGAGGATGCAGAAAACAGTAGCTTCACTGTATAAGTTTTAAATAAAGATAGAAGGGACTAACCATCTTTTGGATGAGCTCTGAGATGGGCTGAATGCTGGTCTGAGCTCTCTGGTTCAGGTGAGACGCAATCATCTTAGGGGCTTGAATGTTCTGCCTCCTCAGTTTAGGCTTCGGCTGCACCCTATTGCTGATTTCCACACACAGTTTTTTGTGTGCAGGTGGCTCACAAATATTAGCATTGTCCTGCTAAATGAACAGACATAATCGTGCGTAAGCTGAGCAGGTTAAATCTAAAGACATATCTTTATATCATTTACAGTAGGGTTTCACATAGATGACCTAGACGACATAGTAGCTTAGGTAATGGCAGTGTTCATTTTTTTCAAATAAATCTAAAAATAAGTAAAAACATGTGGGATGACTTACTGAAGCCTTCTGCTGCCTCCGCTGTCTTAGCTGTTGTCTCCACTCGTCCCGCCGCTTCTGCCTCTGCTGCCTAGTGATCCCAAGGTTCGGAAGTGCTCCTTGAGGAGTCCCAGAATGCATGGGTGCAGAGGTCCGGAAGGGCATGGGTGGTCCCAGAGTGGAAGAGTGGACAGCATTTTGTGAATGCTGCCCCGGGTCCTCAGCAAGCCTCCGTTTTCCTCTCTTTTTGGTCCTGGTAGCCACTGCTGGTCCCTCCGGAGTCCCGACAGGTACCTTTGATGCATTTGGTTTCCTGTCGGGTAAAGGTACTTCCGGTGGGGACTTAGCAGGCATCAGTGCCCCCTGTCCAGAAGAGGCTTGAGACTTCTCCCGAAGCAGCTCTTTCCTTAGCCGCTCAGGAATCTTTAGCCGTTGCCTCTCTGGGGTCTTTTTGGGCATGGTTGTGCCCTGAGGAGGAGAGGCTCGAGCTGATAGCTCCAAAAGCTCTTGCCTCAGTGGCTCTGGGATCTTTAGCCTCTTCCTCTCTGGATCTCTTTTGGACATGGGTGGCTCCTTTACTCGAGAGGCTCGAGCCGACAGCTCCAGGAGCTCCTGCCTCAGTGGGTCAGGTATTTTCAGTCTGTGCCTCACTGGGGTTTTCTTGGGCACAGGAGCTCCCTGAAGAGTCGAGGCTCGAGCCGACAGCTCTAGCAGTTCCTGCCTCAGTGGGTCAGGGATTTTCAGCCTCTGCCTGACTGGTGTCTTGTCCAGCACAGGTGCTCCCTGAAAAGAAGAGGCATTAGGCTTCTGCAGCCCTGGCCTCAGTGTCTCAGAGAGCTTTAGATTTTGCCTCTCTGAGACCTTGTCAGGCACGGGTTCCCCCTGACAAGACGAGGCTCGAGCTGACAGCTGCAGCAGCTCCTGCCTCAGCCGGTCAGGGATTTTTGGCCTTTTCCTCAGTGGGGTCTTTTCAGGCACAGGTGCTCCCTGTAAACAAGAGGCTTGAGGCTTCTGCTGCTGCAGCTTCTGCCTCGGTGGCTCAGGGATCTTTAGTACTTGCACCTTTGGGCCAGGCAGAGGTTCCCGCTTCAGAGGCTTGCTGGGCATAGATGTTTCATGCTGCGATACAGTCGGCGCTGGTGCTCTCCGTGGAGCCCTTGCAGGCAGAGGTGCTGCCAGTTCAGAAGCAGCCTTTAATAAATGCTGCCTCAGATACTCAGGAACCTTGAGTTTCCCTCTTTGTTGTTGAGGGGGCTCAGGTGGTCCCTGAGGGGTCCCGTTGGGCAGAGGAGATCTCTGTGGGGACCTGGCAAGCACACTTTCGTCCTGTGTCTTCTTCTGACTCAACTCACTTCGCTGCTGCCACCACAGCTTAGTAGCCTTCAGTTTTGGATCTGAAAATGCAGAGTCCCGCCACTCAGCCTTCTCAGACCCACCAGACACAGGTGTTCCTTGCTGGATCTTCTTAGCCACAGGTGGTACTTGAGGCTTCTTCTGCCTCCACTTTCCCTGCTGGTCCATGGTCTTCAGTTTTGCATCTGAGACGCCTGAGTATGGGGGCTCAGGCTTCTCCGATGCATCCCTGAAGACCGGGGATGAGGTGAGGTCTCTCACCTTTGCAGGCGAAGATGTTTCCTGCAGCTTTTTCTGCCTCCACTTTCTCCACTTCTCCGTGGTCTTCAGTGATGCATCTGATAAGCCTAAGTGCGGAGACTCAGCCTTGTCAGATGCATCAGTAAAGCCCAGGGATGAAGTGTGGTCCCTCATGTTAGTGTGGGCAGGCACAGGTGCTCCCTGTTGGGACCTGGGAGGCACGTGGGCAACCTGTGACTTCGGCCTCCACTGCTCCTTGGTCTTCCGTGCTGCATCTGGGAAGCCTGAGTACGGGGACTCAGTCTTCACAGATTCATCACTGAAGACCAAGGACGTGGGGCATGATGGTACTCCTGCCTCCTTCGTTCCCCACCACTCACCTGAGGTGAGGTCCCCATACTCCGGCTCCTCAGATATGGGGTGTGAAACCTCCATAATAGCCCACCACCGGCCGGTGGCAAGGGCCGTGGTGAGCTCATCTGAGAGCTCAGGAGATGAAGACTGCTCGCTCTCAGGAAAGCTGGTGGGCATCGTTGAAACAATCATACTGATGTTCAAGTTGATGATAAAGATGATCCAAAGAGTTTGAACAATACTGCCTTTAGCTATCTGTAAAACACTGCGACATGCATACATGCATATGTCATCATCCTATTAAAGCTTTCAGTATCAGCTTTCAAATTCATTATAATAAAGGGGTGGTGGATTGAGTTCCTCAAATGCAGTAATTTACGGGTGGGACGGGTCCCTGTCAATCGCTTAATGATGTTGCGGAGACCATCATGCAGTTAAATTACAAAACAAAATACACACAAACGTGTCCCTCTTCTTGATATACAATTACTGATTAACATCTTTGATTTTAACAAGGGGGAAAAAATATGCAAGGGCGGATTAGAACCCAAAACCTCCAACACGACAGATGAATAGTCTACCACTAGACTGCTTGGGAATACAACTAACTAATGTGTATTTATTCACTGACATGAATTATCTCAGGGCTAATAATACATACTATAATAGTACATGTAAGAAAAAAACTATCACGTTAAAAATTAACGAACAAAAAAACTCAATCCTGTTCCACCCACTTTTTAAAACAAAGTTACACCACTGCTCAAATGTACATGTTTAAAATGATCTCAGTAGATTTGTTCCATTAATTTAAGTGCAAGGATGGAGAGATTACAATGCATCAATAAACAACAGGAATATAGAGGTATGGCAGCATAATTCAACAATTCAACAATTCAGTCAACAATTATATGTTTAAAAAAGTCTCACACAGTTTTCATTTGTTACTTTGTAACATGCCTAGTTAGTTTTCTCAATGTCCAGTTCATATAAGTCAACAACATTCCACTGATTAAGAAGATTTTTCTCTGAATTATGAAAATACTGATTAAAACTCAGAATGAATAAAGAGCATACTCACGATCACTCGCCGACTCGCTACAAAGTGCAAGATGTCTCTGCACTCATATTTACTCACCGAACGTTCTATTTTGGAGTGGCGATCATTATGACGTGACCGCGGACCAAACAGCGCCGCCATATTGCTATTCCCAAACATTCCAATACATTTCTCATTCACTTTAATGAGAAAACATTAGCTAACGAGTCACCGGTTTTATATCATTCATACAGCGCAAACGAGCATGTAAATCGAGCATGTAAGTCATAATCTCCCCCTGCTTCCCCTAAAAAGTTAGGTTTACATTTATTACAGTAGCGACATCGGCGGATGGACGTGACACACTAATGTATGTATTACAAATGTTTATTCTAAAATCCGAGTAAAGATTTGTAATCCTGTCATATATAAACGTCATCCGATTTTCGTTTTAACCGTGTTTATGTAATTACGCTTGTTGTAACATAGACCCTGCTTAACTGTAAAACGCAATAGAATTTGCGCATCTTAAAGAGTCTGAAATAGACAATCAATCAGGAAATAAAATACACGGATCCTAACCTATTCAGAACATAAATAAAACTTTATTTCCAAGATGATGCATGGTAAACTTTGAATTTTAATACCATATAGTCCAACATAGCAACTTGTATTGTACCCTAATAATACCATATTGTCATATATACCATATATGTTCATATTTTCATGTTTAATATTGCCTGCATAATTATGAAATATACTGTGTTCAGGCAATTACCTCTAATGATATTATTATCCAGTGATATTATAATAAGTATTATCCTTTATTTTTATTTATTTATTTTTTTTTTAGAGTTATATTTAATGTGTCACACTATGTGCTATGTGAGGACCAGACCAAATCTCCTGGTACTCTTATGTCTTTTGAAAATCATATTTCTCATGTTACAAAAACAGCATTCTTCCATCTTAGAAACATTGCCAAGCTACGAAACATGTTACCTGTTTCTGACGCAGAAAAGCTAGTTCATGCATTCATGACCTCTAGACTGGACTATTGTAATGCACTACTAGGTGTTTGTCCTGCATGTTCAATAAACAAGCAAAGATAGTCCAAAATGCAGCTGCTAGAGTCCTTACCAGGTCAAGAAAATATGATCATATTACCCCAATTTTAAAGTCTCTGCACTGGCTACCTATTAGGTTCCGCATTAGCTACAAAATAGTACTTCTTACCTAGGCACTTAACAGTTTAGCTCATGCGTACCTAACTAGTCTTCTACCACGCTACAATCCATTACGCTCCCTAAGGTCGCAAAACTCTGGACTGTTGGTAGTACCAAGGATAGCAAAGTCCTCTAAAGGAGGTAGAGCTTTTTCGCATTTGGCTCCCAAACTCTGGAACAGCCTTCTGGATAACATTCGGGGTTCAGACACACTCTCTCTGTTTAAATCTAGATTAAAGACACATCTTTTTAGCCAAGCATTCAAATAATGCATCTCATAAAGTTTTCCTGCGGTTATATCTGATCAAATGCTCATTATTAATCTTTTAGCTCTGGTTGAACAAATCTTTCTTTGCTTGCTTTGAACAGCAGCTACGCTAATTATGTTCCTATTTGTTCTCTGTTTCTGCCATTGGATTGACATCCCGTGGTAACTAGGAACTCACAAGCTCCAGTCTGGATCCAGAACACTTAAGAAGAGATGATGTCAACCCCACAGAGGACTTCAGATAGATGATACCAACCCTGAAACAACATACAGCACTACCGAATTCTGCTACTAATTTATAGTGTTCTTTGTCTGTTTGATTACGTCATACGCATCTCTGCCATATGTACATCAAGCTACTACTACATATATTGTAAAAACATTAATTTGGTGTAAAGTTACTTTGCAACGATATGTATCGTGAAAAGCGCTATACAAATAAATTTGAATTGAATTGAATTTGAATTATGAGAACCAGGCTAAAAAACTTATGTGCACCCCTGTAACCCCTGTTTTTTAAATTTGGACATTGAGTCTAACTAACTAACAACTTTCTAAATACATACATATTTGCATGCATGCATGCATACATAAAAATTACAGTAACAATGGAATAAATGTTATGTCTCATCACGCCAAACAGGAATAAAATAGATTTTAGACCGTATATGGTCATGTTTCAGAACGATTACGTATTTGATGCATGGTAAACTTTGAATTTTAATACAATATAGTCCAACATAGCAACAAAGTCTTGTATTGTAGCCTAATATTTATTATATACATGTGCATAATACCATATATGTTCATATTTTCATGTTTAATATTGCCTAATTTAGAAATATGTTTTGTGTTCAGGCAATTACCTCTAATGATATTATTATCCAATGATATTATAACAACTATTATCCTTTATTTTTATTTTTTTATTTTTTAGAGTTATATTTAATGTGTCACACTATGTGCTATGTGAGGACCAAACCAAATCTCCTGGTACTCTTATGAGAACCAGGCAAAAAAACTTAAGTGCACCCCTGTAACCCCTGTTTTTTAAATTTGGACATTGAGTCTGTAATAAAGATTGACTGACTAACTAACAACTAACTAAATACATACATATATGCATGCATGCATACATAAAAATTACAGTAACAATGGAATAAATGTTATGTCTCTTCACGCTGAACGGGAATAAAATAGATTTTAGACCGTTTTTTTTTTTTTTTTTTTTTTTTTTTTTTTTATTCAAACAGATTAAATATACAATCACCTTCAGGAAAACATTAACAATGTGAAGAAGATAGAAGTAAGAAGAGGAGAAATAAATTACAGTAAGGGGGTATGTTGCTTAGAATAAGGAAAATAAAAAAAACTACATAATAATAATAATAATAATAATAACAATAATAATAATAATAATAATAATAGTAAAATAATAATAATAATGTAAGAGCAATGAAGGAAAACTATCTAAACCTAATCAGAGTTAACAGAAATATTTTTTTCATATATTTCCAAAAACCTGACACATTTATTATTGCTAGTCAAAAAAAAGATGTGAGCAGTGAGTCAATCTCAATCAGAAAATGTGAAAGAGTGGGAATTGAGCCCATAAATTTTTGCTTATGTATGAAGAATTTGCCAAACAAAATAAAAAAGTTGAAAATATATTCTTTAGATTTGTTGGCAGAGTCAGAGTAATAACAAATAATATCTTTTAAGCTAAAAGATTGTGCAAAGACAAGGGGTTTGTTTAAATGAGAATACAAATCAAACCAAAACTTCTGAACAAATTCACAAGAAAAAAATAAATGTATTAAGGTTTCATCTTCGTTGCCACAAAATGTGCAGGTACTAGGAATATCGAGATATTTGGAAACAGTTGAGTTAACAGGATATATTTTATGCAGTAGATTTTAGACCGTATATGGTCACGTTTCAGAACGATTACGTACAAGTTGTTGGGGCGTGTCTGGACAAACTAACGCTGAAGATAAAGGGGTTTAGCGTGTTTATAATATTTCATTAACGAATTTAGTCACATGAAAAACGTGTATATATTGTATAGAGCGTTTTAAACGAACCTCCTTTCTCTTATTGCATATTAAGGCACATTTTATAAAACTTTATAGTTCATCCGGTTCACCCTTTCAGTTTTATATTGGTCTGGTCGAGGTTTGCGGAAGCGACGCTGAAATCCGGAAGTTTGGGCGGTGGTTGAACGCGGCTGGAAACGGTCGATCTCAGTTGTTCGGTAAGACGGTTATTTTATTCTCAAATATTTGATTTGTAGTGGTTATTCGTATAGACTGTTTGTAAGATTTACTTATACAGTTCTGTTTGTTTTAATAATATATAACAGACGTTATACTGACAGGAAGAGTAACGTTAAAATGAACCACAATATGCTCGCGCTTCTGACTACAAATCTCAAAATATTGCCTAGAAAATGTTATTCACTTGTATATATAGTATATACAAGAGTTATTCATTTGTAGATTTAAACTTAAAAGCAAACTAAAAGCTATAGCCAAAGCATATTTATACTTGCTTCCTGTCTCGTCTCGGTTTGTTTAACCTTGCCATCGAAAATATGCTAAAATAGTTTTGAGCATTTCTGCAAATAGTGTCCTCATTAACTCAGATGTGCTATAAATAAATTAAATAGGTCGCTAATGTAGGCTATGGTGATATAGAGGCACTCGCCCTTCATCCGCAGACTTTATTGCGTCGCGTCAGTTTTTCGTTGGGCTTCGAGATAAATGTGTTTAAGCAGCTGTTTAGCTTAAGATTCCGGCATAAGCAAAGTCTAAGAGGGCTTATGTAATGCAGAAGGGCTTGCCGCAGCACGCCAGTCAAATATGCAGGCACTTCAGCAGATACCCTCTTAGTGTTGTCATAATACCTGGTGTTGAAACTGCAGGCCTGTTATGTGCTGATATGAGGCATATGTTCTTATACTGTTATTAAAAGACGCTGATTCACGTTTAATCTCATGTTGCCCAAGTAGAACAGATTTTACTTTCTCAATAAGACTTGTTTACTTTTACATGGTTTCTGGAAGTCTTAATAAAGTCTTAATTATCCCTTGCATATTTTAAGACCTTAAGATGTCTTAAATCTGAGCAGAAAGTCTTTAAATGTTGCAAGCGCTGCAAAAATGTGAACATTTTCCTTATTGTTTTTGTCATCTTATCCAATACAGATATCTTAAGTCAAGATGCACTTACTCAAGATGCGAAATGAAGATAAGATACGTTGAAATCTTGTTTTGAGATGTTGAACAAAATGGAGGGAGTGTATGCTTAAGACAGGAACAGATATCTGTGAAATAGAATTACCCTTTGAAATAAATAGATTTTTCTGAACCTTTTGGCAGATATTTGGTCTTGTTTTAATCATAAACTCACTTCTTTTTGTCAATTTCTCATAAAACAAGGCATTATCTTGAGTCTTTTTGCTTCTCAAGTAAATGTATCTTGATTTAAGAATCTTCAGATATTTACACTGGAAAATTACAAAAAATACTGAGAAAGAACACCAATTTTTGTCGTTTGATTAGAGCTTGCAGTTAAATTTATTTCCATATTCTGGCTATTCTAGAATTTCCATATTCTTTGTTTTTTGTAAAATGAATTGAAAGACATGTAGTTCTATTGAAAGTGTTGCTAACAGAACTCATTTTGTGCTCCCTAAACATTTACATTTAGAAAAAATATTGATGTATTGTTTTCAAATTATTCCCTAAATTTTCTTTACTTGCTGTTAAATGTAGACTTGCAGAAAGGTGGTTTCACATAACCACTAAGACACCGTAGATGTCTTTATTTTGCTTGATGCTTGTGGTTTTTTGAATGCACAATTAGTCTTTTTATAATTTGTCTTTGAGCTAAAGAGAATGCTATATTTTGGCAAATTAATCTGTAAGTTTTTAGGCTTCTTTGTGATGTGTCTTTTGTTGTTGTTGTTTTTTAAAGCTTGTAGGTGAAACCAAATACAGCCAAAATGTCGAGCAAATGTCGTACCAAGGGAAAGATCACCAAGAAACGCCCTCAGCGGGCAACATCGAACGTCTTCGCTATGTTCGATCAGTCACAGATTCAGGAGTTTAAGGAAGCGTTCAACATGATCGACCAGAACCGTGACGGTTTCATTGATAAGGAGGATCTTCATGACATGCTTGCTTCTCTTGGTAAGATCTTGCTAGCATTGAGGATCACAGTCCGTTCCCTAATGGATTAAAATCCTTGCTTTTATTTTGCATTTCTTTGTATGCAGTTTAATCATGCTTTCTCCCAAATACATAATGCAGACAGGAGTGTAAATGGTCACATCTTCTGTCATCATCTGACACTTTTTATGTTATACACTTTGTATTTTAAAAATGCGTGACTGCTGTAGGATTCATTTATATTACTTTATATACAGAAGTAAATGATATTATGAGGACCATGTGATTTTACAACATAATAGATTGGATGTGTTTTTCTACCGTCTTTCAGGGAAGAACCCAAAAGATGACTATTTGGAGGCAATGATGACGGAAGCTCCTGGGCCAATAAACTTCACTATGTTCCTCACAATGTTTGGAGAGAAGCTTAACGGCACAGACCCAGAGGAAGTCATTCGTAATGCATTTGCCTGCTTTGACGAGGAAGGAACAGGTGAACAGATAGTCTCTTATTAAATCCATGCAACACAGTTTATGCTACATTGGTCAGTCATACATACATACATGCATGCAATGCAAAAATCAGCAAAATAAAATCATGGCGTAGTTTGTTATTAACTGTTTGCATTTATTTGGTTTATAAAACAAACATTTTTCAAATGCATTTCTTGGAATTAGCACAAATCAGTTCATTGTGAAAACAATTACATCTGTTCAGTTAAAAAGTATGAACATGGTTAAGATATGGCTTGCTGTGAAATAAGCAATAATCAATTAGTGTATAAAATGTAAAAAATTTAAACTAATTGTATTTATTGATGATAAATGTGTAAACCTGGTTATTGTGTATTTAAAGCACATTTAGTTTATTTGTATTACCAGTTTCATTTTGGACCCTGGACTAGAAAACCAGTCATAAGGGTCAATTTTTTGAAAGATTTATACATCATCTGAAAGCTGAATAAAGCTTTCCATTAATTCATGGGATACAACGATTTGAAAATCTGGAATCTGAGGGTGCAAAATAAAAAATATTAAGAAAAAAAGAAAATCGCCTTTAAAGTTGTTCAAATGAAGTTCTTAGCAGTGCATATTGCTAATCAAAAATTAAGTTTTGATATATTTACAGTAGGAAACTTACAAAATATCTTCATAGCACATGATCTTTACTTAATAATCTAATGATTTTTGGCATAAAAGGACAATAGATCATTTTGACCCATACAATGTATTGTTGGCTATTGCTACAAATATACCCGTGCTACTTATAACTGGTTTTGTGGTCCATCACGTCAAGTTTATTTGATTGTTGAAACTATCTAATGTGGTTTTAATACATAAATATATTTGAGTGTGAAGAATTATGCAGTTGTGGACTGATATGATTAAGTATAACTAAAATATTGAACCACTTTCCCCTTTTTTTTTTTATGGATTTTCCCCTGGACAAAGTTGAATCTGTGATTGTTTCTTTTCACAGGCTTCATTCAGGAGGACTACCTGAGAGAGCTGCTGACCACTATGGGAGATCGATTCACGGATGAAGAAGTCGATGAGCTCTTTAGAGAAGCGCCAATCGATAAAAAGAGCAACTTCAACTACGTGGAGTTCACCCGTATTCTTAAACACGGAGCCAAAGATAAAGACGATTAAACAAACGAAACACCTGGCATCCTTTTAAAGAAAAAAAAAATCCCCCTTTAGGCGAGAGAAATCCGTGCTGTCCGTTCACCTGGATCCCCATGAGAAGCCAACTTTAACTTTAATATACTGTATGTGCGTATGAAAATTAAATGTTTACTCTGTTTAACTTCACTGGAATAAGACGTCATATTTTGAATGGGTTATGATACAGAATCGCAAAATCACTCATGGTATGAGCTGTTAAAATGCAAGATTGAACCATGCACTTTTTTTTTTTTGGTGGTTTTAACTGGTTTCTTAGGTTTGTGCGCTAGTGTTTTGTTTTATGCCAACTGGAACAAATTCCACTTGATTTCCTCACACCTCACTGTTAACTGGTGAAAGTATTTTATAAGTACAGGGTTCATGGATCATTTTTTCGTATATTTTGACCATGTCTTAGGTTTTTGTAATGGTAACTAAAGTAGATAGATAGACGCACGCAGTAAGAAGTCTCAGACCTCTCAGACGAGTCTCATTTTTGTTGATTCAGACAGTAAAAAATGTGAACGTGTTGATATGTTTAGGTGCATTTGATCTCATTTGGTTTCATTGCCTAACTTTTTACACTTTATAATATTAAATATTTTGAATAAATCTCTCTTATTAAAACCTTTTTGTGTGCAGTTTCTTTTCTTTTCTTTTTTTTTTTTTTTTTTTTTTTTTGGATGTATATGTCAGTGTTTTTGGACTTGGTGTAATTGTAAATGCAGTCTATATGCAGTATGTGTGTGTGTGTGTGTGTATATATATATATATATATATTTATATATTTTCTAAAGATACAGTAAAAATATACTTTATAAAATAAGTAGACTTAAGACACCAGCCAGCAACTATTTATTACTACAATAAGTATTAACTAGTAGTAATAGTAGCTAAATAAAAGTTGTTGTATATTTTCATGCAAGGATATACATACAATATTTTTTTTATATTTAAAATAGTATTTTATTTATACACACACATATATACACTACCAGTCAGTTGTTTTTGGATAGTAAGATTATTATTATTTTTTAAATAACTCTTTCCTATTTTAATATATTTTAAAATGTATTAAAATTTAAAATTTATTCCAGTCACATGATCCTTCAGAAATCAATCTAATTTTCTGATTTGTTGCTCAAAAGAGTTATCATTATTATAATAATTATTATTATTATTATGTTGAAAATAGCTAGAGTAGAATTTGAATTTGAAAAGAAAGTTCAGAAAAACAGCATTTAGCTGAAATAAAAATCTTTTGCAACATTATAAATGTTTTTATCATCACTCTTTTGATCCATTTAAAGAAAAGAATTATACTGACTCAAAAGAAAAAAAAAATTGACTCCAAGCTTTTGAATGGTATAGTGTATAATGTTACAAAAGCTTTTTATTTCAGATATATGCAGATCTTTTGATCTTTCTATTCATCAAAGAATCTGTACTCAACAGTTTTTTAAAGGTTGATAATAATAATAATAATAATAATAATAATAATGTTTCTTGAGCAGCAAATCAGCATATTATGATTTCTGAAGGATCATGTGACACTGAAGACTGGAGTAATGATGCTGAAAATTTAGATTTGAATAATTTTAAAATATATTCAAATAGAAAGCAGTTAGGATTTCACATGACTGCTTTTACTGTATTTTGGATCAAATAAATGCAGACATTGTGAGCAGAAGCGACTTCTTTAAAAAACATTAAAAATCCTACTGTCCAAAAACCTTTGACTGGTATATAACTGAAGAGAGTAGCCAGGTTAAGGATATTCTGCATAATTTTTCGCACATTGGTTGGTTTAATCAATGTGAGAAGCCTGATATTTAGGATGTAGCTATTCATTCAAGCGCTAGGTGGCGGTGTGTAGCGCGACTGCTGCTAATACGACAAAATAGCATGGGGCGAAGAAGACCGATTCATTTTCTGTTTATTTCTGATTAAAATTAGACGGTAAGAGCGCACATACCAGTTTATGTCATTTTGGTCATTATGTTTAAGAAAAACACAAATGGCTGAATCAAAACATGTTGATGTTGCTCTGAAATACCGCTAAACTTGTGAATATCTCGCACATGGTTTACTGCTCGACACCCTCGCTTACTTTCTGTCACATCTTTACTAGTTTTTGAATAAAGAAACGCTTATACTGTAAACTTTTCTTAAATGACAGTGTGAAAGACTGTAAGACGGATTAGCTAATAGTTGTTTAACAACTAACACTAATGTATTTTTTTGTGATTTTTCGCACAAGACACGGAAATGTCGGTTTTCCCTCAGCTTTCCATGAACCCAGAAGTGCGAGAACATCTTCGCAATGTTTATACAAACAACGAGGTGGGCAGTTTCAGTCAAATACCTGTTCATTTACCTCTGAGGTATTTATGGAAATGTTCTGCCTCATAACATGTGCAGAGTTTACAGTATGACTTCTCATGTGTTTTTTTTTCTGTAGCTGGTGTGTGAGTCTGGTGGAGATGAGGCTGATCTGGTGTTTGAAGCTCTGCTGTCTTGTCTGTCTCATCCGCCCCTGTTCACCTGTCTGAGAGCCAGCACACACCTGCACCCGCTCCAGGACATTCAGCACCGGCTGGAGCAGCATTTAGCACAGGTGTGTGTTTGTTTGTGCACAATTAGATGACATACTATGTCTGTAAATGCAGGACTCATTTTGGAATTATCACACAGACCCAAGATGTTTATGAAGACATGCATTTATAAAAAAAAAAATGTCTTACCCAACATACAGTGGCCCCACCAAAATGTATTTAGGCAGAGTACAGGTTATTATACAGGCTGATAAAGTCATAAAAATATAAAATATATTTTTTTTAAAGGACTGTAATCAAAATAAAATTAAAATGGTAGTATGGTTTCGTGTGATTAAGTTGCAAACGCCTGTCATCACTTTAATTTCAAAATTTTCCCTGTTTTTGTGGACTGAGGCAATTTTCAGAAATAATAAATAAAATAATTCTAAATAATTTCTAAAATAATAAATAAAAAATGTCTGAATGCTGTTTAGAGTAAAATAATTATTACATTTATCAAATATAAATAGATATAAATAGAAGTATGGATATAAATAGAACTACAAGTTTCAATAAAGGTATTACAATAGTAATGTATTTATGTTTTACAGTATATTAACAATATGAACGGTTTTTATTATTGGGACATTTGATGATTTTTATCATTAAATTTGATGTTTTTATCTGTCTGTCCATCCGTCTGTCTGTCCATCTGTCTATCTATCCATCTATCTGTCCATATTTCTATCCATCTGTCTATCCATCCATCTGTCTGTCTATCTCTATCTATATTTCTATCTATCCATCGATCCATCTATCTGTCTGTCTGTCTATCCGTCTGTCTGTCTGTCTATCCATCCCTCCGTCTATCTATCTATCTATCTATCTATCTATATATCTATACATATACACTACCGTTCAAAAGTTTGGGGTCAGTAAGACTTGTAATAGTCTTTAAAGAAGTCTCTTATGCTCATCAAGGCTGCATTTATTTGATTAAAAATATAGAAAAAAACAGTAATATTGCAAAATGTTTTTACAATATAAAATAATGTTTTTTATTTTAACATACTTTAAAATAGAATTTATTCCTGTGATGAAAAGCTGAATTTTTATCAGCTGTTACTCCAGTCTTAAGTGTCACATGATCCTTCAGAAATCATTCTAATATGCGGATTTATTATTAGAATGATCAATGTTGGATAATATCAACAGTTGTGCTGCCAAATATTTTTTGGAACCTGTGATTTTTTTTTTTTTTTTTTTTCTCAGGATTCTTTCATGAATAACAAGTTTAAAAAGTACAGTGTTTATTCAAAATATAAATATTTTATAACAATGTAAATTATTTATTATTAACTTTTAATAAACTTTTAAGTATTAACTTAATGCATCCTTGGTGAATAAAAGTATTAATTTCTTAAAAAAAAAAAAAAAGATACAATAAAAATGTACTGACCCCAAACTTTTGAACGGTAGTGTATATATATATATATATATATATATATATATATATATACACACAGTACTGTGCAAAAGTCTTAGGCCACTAGTATTTTCATCAGCTACAAAATGGTTTAGTCAGTTAAAGTCGGTCTTTTGCTGTAGTGTGTCAGTAGGAAATATCAGATTACATTTCCAAACATTCATTTTGTCATTAATTGTAATAATCCAGTGAGATTTTTGTTTGCACAAGGAGTCTGACAACAGCGAGTGCTCTGCACAGAGATCTGATCTCATCATCATCCAGTCTGTCTGGAATGACATGAAGAAACGGCACAAACTCAGACAGACTAAATCCAGAAGAACTGTGAAAAAGTCTCCAGGATGCACAGTACTGTGTATATATATATATATATATCTCTATCTGAATGCTTTTTGGATCCACAGTATTGTGCTGTGAATCAAGCAGTGTTACTAGGATCATGAGTCTTGTGTATAGTGTTTAAAATGTATATTATGATGTGAATGATTTTCAGGACATTTTAAAAAAATGACCGTAATATCTCTTTGCAGCAGGAACAATCTCCATCTGTTTACACTCACCCACAGCTTCCAGATGTTCTGCTGCTTCCAGTCCACGGCCCTCGGTACGTTCAAAATATACGTACATTATTAGAAAATGTTTGTGTTCTCTCAGTACTCTTGCGTTATTGTTTTAAAATAGAAGTTCTATTTATTATCCAACATGACGATAAACGGATCGCTGGTCTAACATCTGTTCTCTCAGAAGACGAACTCTGTCTGGTAATTGAGTGTCTCTTGATTTGTGTGGATGTGTTTGTTTTGCAGGCCCGTGGATGCGCTGGCCTCTGAAGTGATAGTTGGTGCTCAGTGTGGCAATGCTGTTCTTAGAGGAGCTCATGTGTTCACGCCTGGCATCCTCAGCACGCCCAAGTGTGAGCAACACACACATGCTCGTCACTGTGTATTCACACTAGTGTGGTGACTCCAGAGGTGTTGCTTGAAAAGTATTATATTTAAAGACAGACAGTGTGAACACTTGTTTCTTTTGGTAAATAATTAATCTGGTGTGGCCTGGCAATTTATTCCCAGTTTTTTTGGAGGGCTGTAGGATTATTGAGTTTGGGAAACGCTGATTTAGACCATTAAATTGTTAAATGTTGAAAATCTGTCAGATATGAAAGTGGGGGACGTGGTGTCCGTGTTCTCTGATGTGGAGGGGAAGTGCACACGCGGAGCCAAAGAGTTCAAAGGCAAGAAGGTGTTTCTGGGTAACGGGATTTCTGAGGTGGATAGATCAGAAATATTCAGCTCAGATGGACCTGGGAAGTGAGTCAAGTTATCTATACAAATTTATTTTTCACTCCATTGAAAGCCAGTTAGCTTTAACATGAATGGATCTGTGTGTCTGTCACTCAGGGGTGTTGCGATTCGAATGACTGAGCCTCTCTATCAAAGCCCTTCCTTTGATGGTGTTCTTACAGATCAGCTCTTCCTACAGGTAGCACTCATGCTTCTGTGTCTCAAATAACTAACAATATATGGAAACACTTTAGTTTGGAGACCAATTCTCACTATTAACTAGTTGCTTATTAGAATGCATATTATTAGCATATTGGCTGTTTATTAGTGATTATAAGGCACATATTAATGTCTTATTCTGCATGAGCATATTTTAGATCCCTTTATCCATAAACCTCATACCTAAACTTAACCACTACACTACTAACTATTAATAAGAAACAAATTGTGAGTTTAAAAAAAAACAAAAAATAAGTTTTAGTAAATAAGCAACTAAAGATATGCTAGTTAACAGTGAGAATTGATCCCTAAACTATTAATAAGCAGCAAATTAGGAGTTTATTGAGGCAAAAGCCATAGTTAATGGTTTGTTAAGAGCGAGAACTGGGCCTTACAATAAAGTGTGACCAGCTAGTGTTAGCATATACACTGCCGTTCAAAAGTTTGGGATCAGTAAGATTTTTCATGTTTTTTAAAGAAGTATTTTTTGGTCATCAAGGTTGTGTTTATTTGATTAAAAATACTGGAAAAAGGTAATATTGTAAAATATTATTGCGTTATTAAAATAATGGCTTTCTATTTTAATATTATTTTATAATAATAAAATTGATTTTTTTTTCCATGTGATGTGAAGTTTTCAGCATTATTATGAAAATTCAGCTTTCTAAAAAAAAAAATATATTTTTAAGTATATTAAAACAGAAAAATGTTATTTTAAATTGCAATAATACTGCTGTGCTTTTCTATATTTTTGATCACATAAATGTAACTTTGAGCATAAGAGACTTCTTTAAAAAACATTAAAAATCTTACTGATCCCAAACTTTTGAACGACAGTGTATATGTTATCTGATAGCTATTTACAGTAATATATTTCATAATGTTCCCTTCTAGGTGTTGTTGAATGAGAAGATATAAAGTGTTTTTTTAAGAAAAAAATCAATGGTGAATGTGAAAAACAAAAAAAAAAACAAAAAAAACTTTTAAACAAAACCAAAAATTATGCCCTGATAAAGGGCATGATAAATTCTTGATAATCACAAGAAACAAAGTCAGTCAAGTTTATCCAAATGTTTGACTTATGAGCTGTTTACATTTGTCCAAATCGAGGTGTCTTTGCATTTGTTCACACAGAACCTGCCGTCTGTGGTCGTAGGTCATGTTTTAGGACCTCGTCCTGGAGAACGAATCCTCGACATGTGTGCTGCTCCTGGAGGAAAGACCACACACATTGCTTCTCTCATGGGAAACCAGGCAAGTGTGTGTTATTACAATTCTGTAAGAACGATATATAGTAAGAGTACTTGAAACAAAAATCCATTTTCTACAACTACCACAACTTTTATACTTAAAATGTATTAACATTAAAACTAATTACTTAGATTTTTTTCCTGCAGCACTCATTTTACCATTGAATTGTGGCAAGAAAAAGTAGTCCTAGGTGAAAACAAATATCTTACATCTTTGCTGTGTCCCCACAGGGTACTGTTGTGGCCTTGGAAAAAGTCCGATCCAAAATGGAAAAGATCATTCAGAATGCAAATGTGCTGAAGTTGAACTGTATTAAAGCATATTGCTGCAACAGTATAAATGCTGTGAGCTCAGATCCCACTCAGTGCAGTGCAGGTGAGCCTCCATAACCTAAAAGCAGCATTACTGGCTCTCATTTAAATACTAAATTTCAGGAATTTCATTCTATGTCAAAAGTGAGACACATTGGGATTTCTAGGCAACTCATATTGCACACATTTATACCAGTAATTAAAACAACAACAAACATTGTCAATTAAAATTTAAAGATAAATATACACAACATAAATTAATATATGCACAAATGAGCAACTACTTTGTGATAATTCAGCCACTGAAATTAATTCATTAATAACTATATATGATTTCCTGAAGGAAAAACACTATTACATTTTAATTACTTTAATTAATTGCAGATATGGTTTGTAAAAAGGTTTCATTTCCAGGTTTAGATCAGATTTTTAGTAAACATAACACTGTTTTTGTAGCTGTACTAATTGTGTATTTGTGTGTATTTGTTGACGGTCCCCCGTATCCTGAGGAGAGTTTTGACCGGATATTATTAGACGCTCCCTGCAGTGGTTTGGGTCAAAGACCCAACATGACCTACAGCTGGAGTCTGAAAGAAGTCTGTTCCTACCAGCCTCTGCAGAGAAAACTTTTCACTACGGTAATACAGCATTATAACACTTGTCTATTACAGCTACTCATCCAGAGTATGTTTTTTGCCTCTATGATTTCCACAGTAATAACATGTGTTTGCAGCTTTTCACCTCTACATGGCGGTATAACCATAGAGTCTGCAAGTTAGAAAGTGACATAAGCTTTCTGTATGATGGTTAAAATTTAAATTCAACATTTAAATTGGTTATTTACAAAACACAGTGACAACAAAGCTGAATGAAAGCTTGTTTTTGCCATGAGATAAAAAAAATAAAAAAGGTAATTTGACTTTTTATCTTACAATTCTGACTGACTTTCTCAGAATTGCAGAGTTATGAGATATAAACTACTTTTTATAATTTTTTTTTAATTCTGTGGTGGGAACAAGCTTTCATAAGAATAAAGGTCTTGACATTGAAGGAAAAATTAAATATTATAAATTATTGTATTTGTGATATTTATTATTAATGATTTACTTATTTACTCATTTTTTTATTAGCTTTTATTTTTATATTTTGAGTTTATTTCTAGTAATTTTGTTCTGTGCTTTTGTCTTTTTAAAGGGTATCTATTTAGCCTTCATTTTATTTTATCTTTTAGTAATTTAAACTGACTAGTTTTTTTTTTTTTTTTTTCTATGTTTTTTAATATTTTATTTCAGTTAGCAAAAATGGTTGTTACAGTGTAAGTCTTTGACAGCTTCTAGAATGTGTTTCTACACTCTTGTTTGCAGGCTGTTCGTTTGTTAAAAAAAGGAGGTGTTTTGGTCTATAGCACCTGTACTGTGACGCTTGCGGAAAATGAAGAGCAGGTCGCTTGGGCTCTCAAGACATTCCCCTGTTTAACAATAGAGCCACAGGTGAGGATTAAAAAAAATGCTAAAACAACCTGCATTTTATAATCCAGAACTGTCAAAACAGAGCAGTGAATACTTGTGAGTCAACACAAAAACTCAAAGTAAACTATGAAGTTTCACTGCAGGATCTTTAGATGAAGCAACAGATTTCCTCAAAGGATATCAAACCTGAAGTGACTTATCCAGACAGGACTATTTATCAGTTAAAGGATTAGTTCACTTCCAAAACAAAAATGTACAGATAATTTCATCCAAGATGTTTATGTCTTTTTTTTTCTTCAGTCATAAACAAAACATTTTTTTTTAGGGAAACATTTCAGGATATTTCTCCATATAATGGACTGATATGGTGCCCCTATTTTGAACTTCCAAAATGTAGTTTAAATGCGGCTTCAAACGATCCCAAATGCGGTTGTAAACGATCCCAGCCGAGGAAGAAGAGTCTTATCTAGCGAAATGATCGGTTATTTTCATTTAAAAAATACAATTTTTAATCTCAAATGCTCGTCTTGTCTTGCTCTGCCTGAACTCTGTGTATTCTGGCTCAAGACAGGGTATGTCGAAAAACTCCAAGCGTATTTTCTCCCTCAACTTCAGAAATCATTTCAAAATCATCCTTCATCACTGCAGAAGAAACAACCCAGTCTTTGCAAAGTGAACATGCAAAGAAGATCAAACACCCTCAACAACAAAGGTAAAACAGCGATATAGGATGATTTTGAAGTTGAGGGAGAACATGAGACATACCCTAACTGTCATGAACTAGAAAAAAAGTATACAAATTGTATTTTTTTGAAAATGACCAATCGTTTCGCTAGATAAGACCCTTCTTCCTCGGCTGGGATAGTTTACGACCACATTTGGGATCGTTTGAAGCCGCATTTAAACTGTATTTTGGAAGTTCAAATTCAAGTTCAAAAAACATAATTTATTTACGACTGAAAAAAGAAAGACATGAACCTTTTGGATGACAAGGGGGTTAGTAAATCATCTGTACATTTTTGTTCTGGAAGTGAACTACTCCTTTGTTTTCGCTTTTTGCATTATCTGTGAAAATGCTTTGAAAATTGGTGTGAAAATTGTTATACTATGTAAACTTTTGAAATTGGTCATTTTTATTATTAATTCAGCCGTTATTTTGTCTTGTGAATTGTATGTAAACATTTATTTATGTGAAATATTTTATTCAGGACAGTACTAAATAAAAAAATAGTGTTCATTTTGTAAATTATCCCTCAAATAATTTTACTTGTAGCTTTATATAAATATTTTTTTCTGCAGATGCCTCTTTTAGGATCGGAGGGGTTGCCTGGGGCAGGTCTGTCACATGACCAGCGGCGACTATTGCAGAGATTTCGCCCAGAATTAGCATGGAGAGGAGCTGGCGTCACACACTCCCCTGAGAGCCTCCTAAAAAACGCCAACACGGATACTATTGGCTTTTTTATTGCCAAGTTCATAAAACGATAGTAAGTAATATGAAGTAGTATGAAGAAATATGACACTTTTATCTGCTAATCAGTTGAACGCAACAAGATATGTTGTGGGTCCATAGACCTTTGGACAAAAAACAAACATTTTTTAAAATATCAGGTGACAGTGGCAGGTTTTCATGTACCTAAACCACTTATTTAAAGGATACAGAATGACAAAGGATAAAAATATTTATCAATGCTTAAAAAGAAAACAGAAGGGGATGTAAACCTTTTTGAACAGAATGATCTGGGTAAATTATTGTGCCTTTTGGAAACATTTAATCACCCTTCAGAATGTGTATATGAAGAGTTCATTTGCGAAAACATAACTCATATTTTAACAATTTTCAAAAATCATGTTTTTTTTAAATTGTGCATTCCAATTAATCTCAATTAAACTGCAGTTGGGTTATTTTGATATAAAGTACAAATAACAAAAAATACAATTAAAAAAACATCATAACATTATAAAAAACATGATTTTTGAAATGTAAAAAAAGTTATCTGTTTTTGCAAATAAACTTTATATTTACACATTTCCCAAAATATGAATCAAAACGACAATTTAAATAGATCATCTTTTTCGAACATTTTCTGATTTAATGTAGTTTGTTGCCTTTATGATGATCAAATGTTTTTTATTTTTCATAATGGCCATCATTTTCATAATTGTCAGTATGTGCATCACTACTCAGAGACTCATGAACAACCATCACAAAACATATAAACAATCACTGATTCTCAAGAAAACTAAAGACCATAATAAGACCCAAGGGGATGTAAACTTTTATAGTAACAGGATTGTATGTGCAAATGCAGTTATTTTTTCTTGTGCAATGTATGAAAGTAAACATTATTAATAAAAAACAATTTTTATGATACCTCTTTTTTCAAACAATAGATGTTTTGCAACTTTGTGAGCACTGTGAGACTGTATAGAGTTGCATAATTCACTCAAGAAAAATGAATAATTGCCTCGTAAGGTCACAATTTGTGTGTATGACAACACTCTTTACACATTCGCTTGTGCAAAAGACTGCAGATTCTGTATTTTTTCATCAAAATGCATGGTACATGCAAACACAATGTATATCAATACAACAATAAAGTTCTCATACTTTCTGAAAGTAATTTTGATTGCTTGATAGCATTGAAATTCAAACTGAAGTCTGGCAAATGTCATCAGTTTTCAGGGGCAGAAGTCAACCAGATTGCAGATTACTCCCTTTTTCTGTGTTTGGTTGTGTTAAGATGTGAAAATATGAAAAATAGTCAATAAGGAAAGCTTGTTTCATAACTAATTTAAAAGTCTTTTAGTCTAAGACCATGTGAATAAACCAGAATTCATGCAGGACCATAAGAACAGTAGTCTCACTGCTAAAAGGGTCATTTAAACAGCTTAAATAACACATTTTTGTTTAGAAGAATTAATGAAAGTTGTTTTTATGAGAATATAAATTACACATTTTAAAGCCACTTGCCCAATACACAATACACTTTCTTTGTAAATGCAACACACTCCTAAATCCTAAAAATACTCTGTGAGTATCTGTCAAATCTAGCAGTTCAAAAACAATACAGATGGAAACAAACCTTAAATAGTCTTCTTTTAATTTAACAAATTACCTGTGGTTTTGTCAGAATGGTAGTTTAAAACGGCACAGGACTGCTGGGGAAACAAACCAAAACTATAATGTCACTTTTGTAATGTCTTTATCCTATATGCAAGGCAATACACACCTTTGCAACATTAACACACAAGTAATTAACATTAAATAACAATTTGAAATGACATCCACACAACATAAAATAAATATCTATTTTGTTTTAAAACTAAACAAAAACAGCAGTGAAGATGCAATCAAAAATTCAACCTTTTTTTCCATAATGTGATGACTTTCTGGGTGAAAGGAATATTTAATAACAAAATAAAAATAATTCTAAAAAGATTGTTTCCGCCATTGAATAAAAAGGTAGTTCAGTTAAATTAAAAAGTAAAAGCAACTAACTAAATTTGCAATATTTTTTTTTTTTGGCCAACTGAATAAAAAACATAAAAAAAGGTAATTGACTTTTTTTCCTTGCAAGTTTACATCTTAGTTATCCAACTTTCTTTTTTTCAGAATTGAAAGAAAAAAGTTGCTTTTGCTTTTTTAAAAATGTTGTGCTAAAAACAAGCTTCCATAAATAATAATAATAATAATAATATTTTGAGTAATTAACCAGACCTAATGTAGAATGTTAAGAAATATTTAAGACAAAAAAAAAAAAACAATATTTCTATAGTGGGACATATTTTACCATTTTTGGTGGTATTTTTGCTATGTACTTGCTTTGATTTCTGAAACGGTCATTCACATCAGCTGAAAACCAAGATTGTTTCAAAGGCAGAGCAAGTTATTAGATTTTGAATCAGACTTGTGAATTGTGACTCACAATTCTGACTTTTTTTCTAGGAATTTTGACTTTTTTTCCTCAGTTCTGACTTTTTTTTTTTTTTTTTCAAAATTTCAAAAAAATTTTCCTTGGAATTCTGACTTTTTTTCTCGCAATTGTGATGTCTTTCTGGGTGAAAAGAATATTTAATAACAAAATAATAATAATTATGGAAGATTGTTTCCGCCATTGAATAAAAAAAATAATTAAGGTAGTTCAATTATATTAAAAAGTAAAAGCAACTTTTTATCTCACAATTCTGACTTTTTCTTGCAATATCTTTCAGTTCTGTTTTTGTTGTTGTTGTTTTTTTTGGAGCCAACAGAATAAAAAAATCTAAAAGATAATTGCTACTTTTTATCTCACAGTTCTGACTTTTTTCTTGCAAGTTTACGTCTTAGGTTTCTTTTTTCAGAATTGAAACTAAAAAGTCGGTTTAACTTAATTATTTTTTTTATTTTGTGGTAAAAATAAGCTTCCATAAATAATAATAATAATTTGAGTAATTAACTAGACCTAATGTAGAATTTTAAGAAATATATAAAATAAAAAAAAAAACATTTTGCCTTTTTTTGGTGTTATTTTTGCTAAAAATTTGCTTTGATTTCTGAAATGGTCATTCACATTAGCTGAAAACCAAGATTGTTTCAAAGGCAGAGCAAGTTATTAGATTTTGAATTAGACTTGTGAATTGTGACTCACAATTCTGACTTTTTTCTAGGGATTTTAACTTTTTTCACAATTCTGACTCTTTTTTTCAAGCTTTTTTTCCTTGGTATTCTAATTTTTGACAATTTAGACTTTTTTTCTCACAATTGTGATGTCTTTCTGGGTGAAAAGAATTTTTAATAACAAAATAATAATAATTATGGAAGACTGTTTCTGCCATAAGATAGTTCAATTAAATTAAAAAGTAAAAGCAACTTTTTATCTCACAATTCTGACTTTTTCTTGCAATATCTTTCAATTCTGTTTTTTTTTTTTTTTTTTTTTTTTTTTTTTTTTTGAGCCAACAGAATAAAAAAATATAAAAGATAATTGCTACTTTTTATCTCACAGTTCTGACTTTTTTGCAAGTTTACATCTTAGGTTTCTAACTTTCTTTTTTCAGAACTGAAACTAAAAATCAATTTAACTTAATTTTTTTTTTTATTATTTTGTGGTAAAACTAAGATTCCATAAATAATAATAATAATTTGAGTAATTAACTAGACCTAATGTAGAATTTTAAGAAATATATAAAATAAAAAAGACATTTTGCCATTTTTGGTGGTATTTTTGCTACGAACTTGCTTTGATTTCTAAAACGGTCACTCACAACAGCTAAAAACCAAGATTGTTTCAAAGGCAGAGCAAGTTATTAGATTTCGATTTAAAAAAATACAAACATTTTTTTTTTCCTTTGGGTTAACGTGCATCTACAATGGAAAAAAATAAAATAAAATAAATACGCAAAATTCTACAATCTTTAAAGAGAATTCCATCATTCATGCCATATTAAATTATATATAATAGTCTTTATTTAATTTGTCCACACTTGTAAAAGTCATGTATGGATACACGTGTCATATACATTACATTGGCCTGTAAAAACACATAAGATTGAGGTCGGTGTGTATGTGGCACGCGTGTCACTGCTCTATGTAATGCTCTCTCGCCCATTCCGCCTCTCCTCGTTTCCTGTCCCGCTCTTGATAAGGTTCTCGTTGTGACCTCTGCTTTCCTCTTTGCCGCCCGTTCCTCTCGTTGTGGTCGTATTCCTTCTCTTTGTCGCCCCGGTGGTGGTGATGATGATGATGGTGATGGTGATGATGGTCTGGCGGTTCCTCTTCCTGCGTGTGTCCGGGGAGAGGCTCGGGATACGTGGACTCTGACGTCTCTTGTTTGGAAAGCGTCCGCGTGGTGCGACTGTGATGGTGGTGATGGTGGCGGTGATGATGATGGTGATGATGATGGCTGTGGTGTTTGTGCCGACTTCTCCATTCACTCGATTGTTGGTCGTTGTTAGCTTTAGCGTCTCTCTCCTCAGTGTTGTCGTCTTCCAAACTTCCTTGCTTCTGAGTTTGGTAGTGATGATGATGATGATGGTAGTCTTCGTAAAAGCCCGTCCTGTCGTCCAGCGGTCTCTCTGCTGTCTGCTCGCCCACTCTGCTCTGTTTTAGCAACACACGCATCAAATAATGCAGTTATATGAATTGCAAACCCAAATGTAACTAACTAGTTAACTAATGTTAACAAATGCAACCTTACTGTAAAGTGTTAGGAAAAAAATGTTTTTTAAAGAGTGTAAAAAAAAGTTAATATCTCTGAAATCACTGCAAATTACTACAAACCACATCAGATCTATATGGACGCCTGTTTCTGCCACTGAATACATTTGAAAAGGTAATTGTGACTTTTTTCACAATTTTTTGGATTTTTTTTTCTTGCAAATTGTAACTTTTTTTTCCTCACAATTCTGACTTTTTTCTTGCAGTTCTGTCTTTTCTGGCAATTCTGATCTGATTTTTTTTTCCATGGTTCTATTTTCTTAATGTCAATTCTGACCCTTTTTTTTTTTTTTTTGTTTTATGGATTCTCACTTTTTTTTTCTCTCAGTTCTGACCCTTTTTCACAGAATTGTGTGATTATAAACTTGCAATTCTGAATTTCTTACAGTTTGGACTTTCTCACAATTCAGACTTTTTGTTGCACAATTCTGACATTTTTTTTTCTCACGGTTTTTCTCAGTTAAAGTTTTTTCTCTAAATTCTGACCTTTTTTTTCTTACAGTTCTGACTTTTTCTCAATTGTGTGATATTTCCATTCCCCACAATTCTGTCAATTATTACTTTTTTCTCAAAATTCAGATTTTTTTTCTTGCTTTTTTCGCAATTCTGACTTTTTTTTTTAGGAATTTTGACTTTGTTCTTCACAGTTCTGTTTTTTGTTCTCACAATTCTGATCTGATTTTTTTTTTCTCGTTCTATTTTCTTATAATTCTGTCAATTCTGACTTTTTCTTAGAACCATGATCTTTTTTTCTGAAATGTCTGACTTTTTTCCTCAGGATTGTATGATATAAACTTGCAATTCTGACTTTTTATTTCTCATTCTGATTTTTTTTTTTTTTTAGAAATTCTCACCTTTTTTCTCATAGTTCTGACCTTTTTTCTCAGAATTGTGTGATATTAACTTGCAATTCTGCATTTTTTTTCCTCATAATTCTGACTTTTTTCTAGGAATTCCAAATTTTTTCTTGGAATTCTGACTTTTTTCTTGCAATTCTGATTTTTTTCTCGCAATTCTGACATTTTCTCTGAATTGTGTGACATAAATTTGCAATTCAAACTTTTTTCTTACAGTTTGGACTTTATTTTTCTCGCAATTCAGACTTATTTCATGCAATTCTGACTTTTTTCCTCACAATTAAGACTATTTGTTGCACAATTCTGACTTTTTTTTCTCAGTCTCACCGAATTTTTTTTTTTTTTTGTTTATACAGTTCTGACTTTTTCTCAATTGTGTGATATTATTACCATTTCCCACAATTCTGTCAATTATTACTTTTTGCTCAAATCAGATTTTTTATTTTATTATTATTTTTCTTTTTACAATTCTGACTTTTTTTCTAGGAATTCTGTTTTTTTTTTCTTGCAGTATTCAGACTTAACGCGATTCTTTTTTTTCTTGCATTTTGGTGCACAATTCTGACTAATTCTGACTTTTTTTCACAATTATGATATGAACTCGCAATTCTGACTTTTTGCACCCTCACAATTCTGACTTCTTTTTCTAGGAATTCTGAATTTTTTTTTAATTTTGAGTTATGCACTTGCAATTGTGAGTTATAAAGTCCAGTTCTGAGGAAAAACATGAGTTTATATTATCTTAGAGTTCTCACTTTATAACTCGCAATTGTGTGATAGAGTCAGAACTGCAAGATATAAACACAATTCTGAATCTGAGATAAAAATTGTGAGATTAAAAAGTTGCAGTTACCTTTTTTATTTTTATTCGGTGACAGAAACAAGCTTCCGTATATATCTATTATCACTCTCTAGTGTTAAATAAATCCATATTAAAATTATTATTTCTATATTTAAAAGTCTAAAAGTCAACAACAACACAATTGATCAAAGGAGCAGTTCACCCAAAACTGACCTCATTTACTCATCCTTATGTCATTTCATATCTGTATTTTCTAAAGCTTGAAAAAAAATCTTTTGTGTTTAATGGAAGAAAGAGTTTGGAACGACATGAGGCTGAGTTAATTTTTCACTTTGGGTGAGTTATTCCTTTAGGCTAACTGCTAATTCACTTAGTTTTTACTATTCTGAACTTGGTCAAAAGAAAACATGACCGAGCTTCAGGGTTGCACACACACACACACACACACACACACACACACACACACTCACCGTGACTGAGGCTACTCATCTGTAACAGGAGTGACCTCCTCAGTCTGAGAGGCAGCAATGTTTGTCAACAGGACGATAAGGACATTTGCAAAAAACATGAATATTATAATGTGGTGTTAGAATTTAATTCAGTAAGTTTAATTTGCCTGGGAATTTAGAGATCTGACTTCTTGAAACCCTTATGAAAAAGAATCACACTTTAGCATGCTTATAAAAAGAGCACTTATTATTGAAATAATGTACTTTAATATTCCTAAAAGAATATATTAAGTGCTAACTTAATGTAATGTTTTCAGACACTTAATTGCATGCTTACTGAAAATGCATTATAGGTTCAAATTTTTATTTAATGCAATTAGCTGAACTTTAAAGTGCTTTTTCGACCCACTTAAGTAGGACTTAAGTACATCTTTACCTGTAATTTCATAAATATCTCTATTGTCTTTAAAGTATGGTTAAAGTATAGTGCTGACAAGCATTTATGATAAACTAAAGTATACTTGAATGTAATTTCTACTGAAACTTGTATGTCATGTATTTAAATATGTTTATAAATACACTCTGCAATGCAAATTTAACATTTAAATTCTTTTTTCAGTGCTATTTTTAACAAAGGGTTAAGAAACAGTCATGAAAATGCCTATGTATACTTAAAGGAGAAGTCCACTTCCAAAACAAAGATTCACATATAATGTACTCAACCCCTTGTCATCCAAGATGTTCATGTTTTTCTTTCTTCAGTCATAAAGAAATTATGTTTTTTGAGGAAAACATTACTCCCATCTCATGTTCTCCCTCAACTTTGAAATCGACCTATATCGCTGTTTTGCCTTTTTTTGTTAAGGGTGTTTGATCTTGTTCACTTTTTGTTCATGTTCACTTTGCAAAGACTGGGTCGGAACTTCTGCAGCGATGTAGGATGATTTTGAAATGATTTTTGAAGTTGAGAGAAAAAATATGATCAGAGTTTTTACTCTAACTGTCTTGAGTCAGAATACACAGAGTTCATGGAGAGAAAGACACGACGAGCGTTTGAGATTAAAAAGTATTTAAACTGTATTTTTTTAATGAAAAAAAAAAATCTTGTTTCGCTAAATAAGACCCTTCGTTCCTCTGCTGGGATCGTTTACAACCTCATTTGGGATCGTTTAAAGCCGCATTTAAACTGCATTTTGGAAGTTCAAACTCGGGGCACCATATCAGTCCATTATATGGAGAAAAATGCTGAAATGTTTTCCTTAAAAAAAACATAATTTCTTTACAACTGAAGAAAGAAAGACATGAACATTTTGGATGACAAGGGGTGAATACATTATGTCAATTTTTGTTCTGGAAGTGGACTTCTCCTTTAAATGACCTCTTCTGAATATTATATTATCTGCAATTATAGTTTTATTTAAAAATTTGTAAGATTTGTAGTACACTCCAAGTGCACATTAAATACGCGCTTCTTTTTAATTCAATAGCCTTCGTTAGGTAATGCAACTAGATTCCAATGCTTTTTATTTTGTGAGTGGTGCTTGCCCGTGCAAAATGTGATTAAATTAATGTTACTCTTTTAGTTTGTTAATGTAAGCGACGGCTGAAGTTGCATAGGCACCTTTAGTTGTGGATTAGTTAGTGAGTCTTTGCAGGCGACTGCGGCTGCAGCGACTGTGGTGAGTTTCTCCAGCAGAGGGTTTGTCTGTGGGACGCAGGGAGGATGAGTGGATTTCCAGTAGGCCTCCAGATAATCAGCCATGTGCTCACAGGCATCTTCCAGCTGATTCTCATCAAGAATGATGTCAAAAAGCTCCTGGATCAAGAACAAACAAGCGTGTGAACTGTTAGAGAGCAGAGACTGAGAGAGAAAGGGTGATAGTGTGGTTTATTGCAGTTAACTCACTGAAGGGCACTGGGCCAGTTTGTCTGCTGCCACCATCTGCACATTGAGATGTTTTGCCTGAGACTTTCCTCTAGACTTTATTAACCGCTGCAAAACCTGAAAGATACAGTAGAAACAAAATCCCAGCAAAATGTCAGTGTTAAACGGCAGAAAAACAATCTAATAAACAGTCAGAGGGACCACTGTTGACACTTGTATGTACTTCAAATCTTAAGTATATTAAAAAACTGTACTTGCAATACTTAAAAGTGTACTTAAGTGTGTTAAGAAACAGTCATGAAAGAAGTCACTTAAGTGGCCTTTTATTAATGAAATAAAAGGCCACTTAAGTGACTTCTTTCACAACTGTTTCTTAACACACTTAAGTATACTTTTAAAAAGTGTCTTTTTCTAATGTCAAATCAAAGGTTTTTTAAATTGCATATTTTAAAGACAAAATAATAAAATTACATATAGGCCCGGTTTAACAGACAGGGCTTAGACTAAGCCAGGATTACACTGTTAAAAAACAAAAAGAATAAAAAAGTTGTTACACATTAATATCATTTGTTACCCCGCTGCCTTAAATTTTTTTTAGTTTAGTCAGCTTGAAATTTTCAGTGACTTAATGTTAATTTAAGTGACAACTGTAATATTTTAGTTGACTGAAAACAGGGTAACAAATTATTTTAAGTTGAAACAACTATTTTTTTTACAGTGTAGCTCATAGTTCAATTAGGACATTTAAGTACATTTTAGAAATGTGCTTAGAATCAAAACAAAGGCACTGATATGTTTTAAGATAAATAAATGCAAGTTTCTTTCAGTTAAACAGCTCAGACTTACATTTTAGTCTTAAGCCTTATCTGTGAAACCCAGGAATAAAGATGTACTTAAGTCCTACTTAAGTTAATTTAATTGTCATTAACATACAATTAAGTGCTTAAAAAACATATACACTTCACACTTAAGTATATTTTTAAAATATATTATTTTCATAATTAGTACTTTTTAAAAGTATGATAGTGTACTTCTTTTCACAAGGGATTTGAAGCCTAAGTGCACTTTATTAAAAGCTTTACTTTGAAGTGCATTTAAATAATTGTTTTCATAATCTTTTGTCATGTCTTAAAGTACTCTTGTTTTGATGTGCTGACTAACATACTAAAGCACATGTAAAGTACTTGATTATAATTTTTATCTATAAAGATTTATTTGATGACATAAAGTTTAATGCATTTGCAACTTTATCATTACAAATGTGTAATGATTTAAAAAAGCCCTTAATGTATATTTTAGTTTATTATAAATGCTTGTCCACACATTCAACAGAACTATTAAAAAACAGTGTAATCAAAAGTGTTATTTTAAAGTATATGTGTGTGTACCTTTGGAGAAGTGATCTTGATGTAGACAATAATAGGTGCAAGAGATGTTTTTCCCAGTTGGGCCGGATGGTTTATTGTGTCAGCATCAAGAACCACCAGCTGCAGTGTGCGAGCCAGTTCGAAGATCCTCTCGATCTCACTCTGAACCTCCGCTATAAACACACGCACATGGCAGTCAATGCTAAAAATAAAAGAGATCCAAACCACTGGAAGCAATTAAGCTGCTATTACAATTCAGAAAGAATAATATGAAGTAACATGCAATGTAATGAATTCAACGAAACGGGAACAACTTTAAAGCCACAAAAGTATGGAATCATTAAGAATCAAAAGAGTCCTGTTTCTTATTCTGACTCTGTTTAAAAAAATCAAACAAAAATACAATTTAAAAAAAAAGTTGAATGCAAAAAAGAAAATTATTTAGTAAATCTCTCCATTTTAGATAAGATTTCCTTTTTTAGTCATTCACATCAAAGCATCAGACTCTTTTAGTCGAACTCTTTCACTCACCTAGATTGGAGCGTGTGTTTGAGCGTTCGATGATGGCATGTTTACTGGGGTTGTTGAGCACAGAGCGCTTGGCCAGAGAAATATCAGCAGCTACTCTCGTGATTGAGATCCTGAATTACAAAAAACAAATAGAGTTGACAGTGTAACTACACAAGTGAATTAAATGCTGGTTCTTGAAATAGAACTGCAATGCACCAACATGTATCCACATAAGTATATTGTATTAAATGGTTAATCGTAAGATTTTTAAATGCTTTTTCCTGTTTTTATTATCAATGTTAAAATGTTGTTGTGCTGCTTAAGTGTTTTGTGGAAACTGTGATGCACTACCAAGTAAAATAAAAAAATACTTGTTTTTTCATTTTTATCAATCAAATGCAATAAACTGATCAAAAGTGACAGTAAAGACATTCATAATGTCACAAAAGATTTCTATTTCACATAAATGCTGTTCTTTGGAACTTTAAATTCATCAAAGAATCCTGAAAAATAAAATTTACAGTATGACGGTTTCCACAAAAATATAAAGCAGCACAACTATATTCAACACTAATAATAGTCAGAAGGAATGTGATACTGAAGACTGGAGTGATGATGCTGAAAATTCAGCTTTACATCACAGAAATAAATTATACTTTACAGTGTATTCACACAGAAAACAGTTATATTCAATTGTAATAATATTTCATAGTTTTCACTGCATTTTTGGTCAAATAAATGAGCCCTTGTGAGCAGAAGAGACATTCAAAAACATCTTACTGATCCCGCACTTTTGACATCAGTAAGGTCATCAGATATTATAGGTGTGACAGTGTTTTCTGAGGGTTTCTTAGTTTTAGACTAGATGTCTAGTCAGTTACAAATGCACACATCCTTTTTCTCTATGCAGTCCATTATTTTTCTTGTTTGATAATATAAGAAAACATGAAATTAGCATCTTCATATACATTGTACATGATGTAACATACATGTCGCAGATGAGCAACATGAAAAAAATATCTGAATTGTATCAGGTTTCAAATCACATATGAATTTGGCCAGGACTGAATTTGTGAAGAAAAAAAAAAAAAAAAAAATCAGATTTGATTCAGATTCACTGGAAAGAAATAAATAGAATTTTATCTGTCATATTGTAAATCCAGCTAAGTTGTATTTGGGAAAGTGCAGTCAAGGGAAGCTACAACCATGTGACCCGTCTGTGTGCTTTATGGACCAGCATGGCCAATTAAGGCAATGAGATGTGACTATTTAAAGAAACATCATACACTCACGTGACACACACACACACACACACACACAAATATATAAACTATCCCAACAGCGGATCAAGGAGGAAGAGAACCGCTCAAAGACTCACCTCCCCTCAAAGCGGTGCTTCAGAAAGTCAAACAGCGCTTTCTGCATCATATCTGTCACCTGTTTACACACACAAAAGGAGCATGTCAGATTTTTTTGTTTTGTTTTGTTTGCCTTAGCCTTGAATTTGGTACATTATTTTTCCATAACCATTCATAAAGTCATTGTAAATCCAAATATGTTTTACAAGTAAGTGTAAATATGGAAAAAGAAATGCTTAGTCAGAATATACGTACTCAAATTGTGTGCATGTCTAAAAACATGAGTGTCGATAAGATATGAAGATATGAGGATAACATTTAAAAGACAGTTCATGTGTATATTTATTGCGATATTTAAAAAAAAAGATTTTGTGCTTTTTAAAGTTAAATTCTTCTCTCTAATGCACTTTAAGAGTTAAAAATTAAGAGCTCCTAACCACGTTCAAAAAAAAAAAAAAAAAAAAACCTTCAAAAAAGTCAGTGGATTGACTTGTACCTGAACTCTAAAAGGAACTCAACCCTTTTTTTAGTTGTGATATATTGTCTCAGACTAAATTACATTCACACTGGTGTTTTAGAAACCAAACAAATTAGAATATAACAATAATAATAACTAGATGAGTAAAGTTTGAGAACAAACTTTAAGTTGGCTTGAGAACATGTTAATATGTTTTAGCATGATTAGCTTGTTGCTTGTATTTTTATATGCTGATTACAGTATTGTTAGCATGATTAGCATGTTGTTAGCATAATTTGCAAGTTACTAGAATGTTGTTAGCATGATTAACAAGTTACTAGCATGTTTCACGCATGATCTAGCATGTTTCTAACATGGCTAACATGTTACTAGCTTGTTGTTAACGTTTAGCATGATTAGCATATTACTGCATGTTGCTAGCAGGATTGGCATGTTGCTAGCATGATTAGCATGTTACTAGCATGTTGCCAGCATGATTAGCAAGTTACTAGCATGTTGCTAGCATGTTTCTAACATGATTAGCATGTTACTAGCGTGTTGTTAGCACGTTTCTAACATGATTAGCATGCTGCTAGCATGATTAGCAAGTCACTAGCATGTTGTTAACATGTTTCTAGCATGTTAACATGATTAGCATTTTAGTAGCATGTTGTTAACATGTTTCTAACGTAATTAACATGCTGCTAGCATGATTAGCAAGTTACTAGCATGTTGGCATGTAACTAACATGTTGCTAGCACGATTAGCAATGTTACTAGCATGTTGTTAGCACGTTTTTAACATGATTAGCATGCTGCTAGCATGATTAGAATGTTACTAACATGATTAGCATGTTACTAGCATGTTGTTAGCATGTTTCTAACATGATCAGCATGCTGTTAGCATGATTAGCAAGTTACTAGCATGTTGTTAACATGTTTCTAACATGATTAGCATGCTACTAGCATGTTAACATGATTAGCATGTTAGTAGCATGTTGTTAACATGTTTCTAACATAATTAACATGCTGCTAGCATGATTAGCAAGTTACTAGCATGTTGTTAGCATGTTTCCAGTATGATTGGCATGTAACCAGCATGTTGCTAGCACGATTACCAATGTTACTAGCATGTTGCCAGCATGATTAGCAAGTTACTAGCATGTTGCTAGCATGTTTCTAACATGATTAGCATGTTACTAGCATGTTGCTAGCACGATTAGCAATGTTACTAGCGTGTTGTTACCACGTTTCTAACATGATTAGCATGCTGCTAGCATGATTAGAATGTTACTAACATGATTAGCATGTTACTAGCATGTTGTTAGCATGTTTCTAACATGATCAGCATGCTGTTCAGCAGTTACTAGCATGTTGTTAACATGTTTCTAACATAATTAACATGCTGCTAGCATGATTAGCAAGTTACTAGCATGTTGTTAGCATGTTTCCAGTATGATTGGCATGTAACTAGCATGTTGCTAGCACGATTACCAATGTTACTAGCATGTTTCCGGCATGATTAGCAAGTTACTAGCATGTTGCTAGCATGTTTATAACATGATTAGCATGTTACTAGCATGTTGCTAGCACGATTAGCAATGTTACTAGCGTGTCGTTAGCACGTTTCTAACATGATTAGCAAGTTACTAGTATGTTTGTAGCATGATTAGCATGTTACTAGCATGTTGCTAGCATGCTTTAGATAGCTAGATAGATTAGAAATATTAGAGTGGAAGCTTAAATGAGTCTAAATTGATTAGAAACAGTACACAGAAGGGAAGCTTGATTGAGCCTCAAGGGATTCTGGGAGTTTAGATTTGAATTTTGTCAGCTGAAGTTTGAAGAGTTCAATTCAATTTTACTTGCCGTTTCTTTTTAACTATTTTTACAAGTATTTTTTATTGATTTACATGGTGTTTATTTTCAGTGCTTTCCATTTAAAAACAATGTCATTTTTAGACCTTGACGGTAGATTAAATGTATGGAAAAGAGCAGCTTGGACATTCTACCAAATATCTCCAAAGAACCAAAACATCATAAGGGGTTTGAGCGTCATGCAGATTTTTATTTTTTGGTGAATGTCACAATGCGTTTTGCAGCACCTGACCTCGTAGCCCTTGAGCGACGGTCCCACCAGCACCACCGGTCTCATAGACGGCACCACATCATACGGAGGAACGTGCTCTGTCTGTAGAGCAGCACAAAAACACACAGTTAACCTCTTCACTGTGTGCACAGGATACAAACAGAACACACACCAACACAATCACAGCTAGGAGAGAGAAAAGCGGGGGAAAACTAGAGCTGATTGCATATACTAATTATCCATATTAAGATCTAGACTGCAAGTGTCAAATTTAACATCAGCAGGCTGAGAATGTCCAGTTCTTGTTAAATACTTTTGCATTTAGCTGGATTGTTAGTGACAATTTTAATGCATTTCTATAGTTAACTAACGCAATGCATTAGTTTTGTCTCAGCTTAAATTAAGTTTGACACCCAACTGAAAACTTAGTTTACATACACACATCAGGCGTTTCATATATATTGGGAGGTTTAGTAAATGATTGTTAATAATAGGTTTTTGTAACAGCACTGTATTAAGCAAATTAGAAAATTATTATTTATACAGTTTTGTATAAACAATAATTTTAATGTTTAAACATGCACACACAAACAAACAAACAAATCTGAAGCTGTAAAAAGGAGAAATGTCAGAAGGGAGACCCACACAGTGAAGAGGTTACTGAGTAGTGGCCATGCGATCATTCCTACTATGTTGTACATTTTCATGTCTAGGATAAAATATGACATGTACCATTTTTAAAGATCAGGGGAGTCCGGTCCTGCTCTTGAAGGGCCATTAGCTACAGAACTAATTAAACACATCTGAACCAGCTAATCAAGGTCTTCTTGGTTATTAGAAAGTTGGCAGGTAAAGCTAAACTCTGCAGTAATTGTGGCCCTCCAGGAGTAGGACTAGACAGTCCTGTTAAAGATGGAATCATAGTAGTTACTTTTCTTAAAATTATGTAAATACAAGGTGTGAAATTAAAATAATAATAATAATATTTAAAAAAAAATTAAAATTCACTATAGTTTGAACAGTATTAATTTGAGTTTGGCATCAATGGTTTCATGAAGAACCATGAAGATGAAGAACATCCATGGAACCTTTCCATTCCACAAAAGATTCTTTAGATTTTAAGAATGTTCTTCACACTAAGAAAAAAAAGGTTCTTTTAAGAACTCATCACTGAAAGGTTCTTCGTGGAACCAAAAATTGTTCTTCTTTGACATCACTGTAAAAAACCTGTAAAACATTCTATTCTGGCATATATATGTTATATATGGTTTATAAAAAGTCTCTTATGGTCACCAGGGCTGCATTTATTTGATTAAAAATACAATAAAAACAGCAATAATGTGAAATATTATTACAATTTAAAAGAATGTTAATGCTATGTTAATATATTTAAAAATGTAATTTATTCCTGTGATGCAAAGCAGAATTTTCAGCATTATTACTCTAGTCTTCAGTGTCACATGATCTTTCAAAAATCATTCTAATATGCTGATTTGATGTTCAGTTATTATGGTGCTCAAGTATTAATAATGTTTCTTATTAATATCAATGCTAAAACCACTTTTTTCTGCTTAATATTTTTGGATAATATTTTGGATGGATAGAAAGTCCAAAAGAACAGCAAAAGAAGTCTTTTTAAGAAGTAATATTATAAATGTTTTTACTTTCACTTTTGATCAATTTAATGCATCCTTGTTGAATAAAAGTATTTCTATCACGGTTTCCACAAAAATATGAAGCAGCAAAGCTCTTTTCAACATTTATAATAATCAGAAATGTTTCATATTAGATTGATTTCTGAAGGAACATGTGACACTTGAGTAATGATGCTGAAAATTCAGCATTGCATCACAGGAATAAATTACAATTTAACATATATTCACATAGCAAGCATTCCTTTAAAATTGTAATAATATTTCACAATATGGCTGTTTTTACTCTATCTTTGATCCAATAAATGTAGCCTTGGTGAGCATTAAAACATTTAAAAGTCTTAATTATTCCAAACTTTTATTTATCTTCAGATTGTAAATCCTTCAGTTTCCATCCTCCCATTCTGTTCATTTTGCCATTGTGTAAATAACAATAAGCTATGATTAATAAACTGTAAGTACTGCATAACAGGAATGAGCCGCTGCAGGCCTCAGGAGTCCACTGACCGCACGGCTCTTTGTGAGGCCTGACTTACCGACTTATGCCTCTGCTTAGCTGAGGAAAGGAGGAAGGGAAACAGACAAAAAGAAAAGACCAAGGTAGTGTGAAAGATTGGGATACAGAGGGAAAAAGACAAGACAGGGAGAGAGAAGGGAAAGAGTGAGTGGAATAAGCTGGCATGGACATTCGGACAATGACGAGCGAACAGGCTCTGTGCGATGCTGCTGTGACGGAGAGAGATGCAGAAGGAGGGAGCGTCCATCGGCATGCTTTACCTTCTTAAAGAAAGGCATTCGTTTCTCACGGGCTAAAGGGGATATTACTGTGTTTGGGCTGGCTTTGGGAGAACGCTGATGGGGAGGAGGGTCGCTCTCCTCTGGATCTAACCCTGCAGCGTCTATATCCACAGCTACACACACATATATAAACACGCACATGTACATATGAGCCACGGCAAAACACAGCGGAACTCATACAGACAGTTGTAAATGCACAACAGTCATTTATGAGACAACAAATTACAGTTATGCATTGAAGCACACAGCATTTCGTTAAAAACATGGACTGGTGAAAAAGAAGTACACTTTAGCATACTTAAAGAGTACTTAAGTGCGTATGAACTGAATGTAATGTTTTTGGATGCTTAATTGCATGTTAATTGCAATGAAATTAAATTGTGTTACAGTATAAATTAATATTACATTCAGTTAGATCAATTTTAATCTTTTCTTTGGCTCACTTAAGCAGGACTTAAGTACATCTTTACATGTATATGTAATTTCATAATTACGTCTGTTGTCTTTGAAATATGGTTAAAGTACTGCTGAATGTAATGAAGCATTTATGAAAAACTAAAAAATACTTTATTGTCATTTCTATTAAAAACTGTATGTCATGTATTTAAATGTATTTTAAATAAGTTACAGTTTAGTACTTTTAAAATATAATACACTTAAATGCAATATCAAATAACACCATCATTGTTTAAAAAATTAAGTGATTTACATGTGTATGTTAATCAACGCATTAAAATAAGTGTACTTCTTTAATGCACAACAAAAGATGATTAGAACATATTTATTTAAAATGTATTTTAAAGTAAAATTTTAAACATTTTTAATAATTTAACATTATTACAATGTGCACTTTATGTAAAAGTGTACTTAAGTGTGTTCAGAAAATTAATCATGAAAGTGTCTCTTATTAAATCACTTAAGTGGCCTTTTATTTTGTTAATTTTACATTTCCTGTACAGTTTATCCAAAAATATACTTAATATCCCCTTTTAAGATTTTAAGTACGCTACAAATGCACATTCAATACAATAACATTTTTTTCGAAAGTATGTAATGTATTTTAAATATATTGGAATTACACACTTGTAATGATGAACTTGTAAATTAGTACATTTAAAATGTTTTTACTTTAAATGTAATATCGAATAACACACTAAAGTGTACTTTAAAGCACAACAACAGAATTATAAAATGTTTAAAATGTTCTTTAAAGTAAAATTTATAATTTGACAATATTACAAAGTCTACTTTTTAAAAGTGTACTTACGTTTAAAACATACAGTCATGAAATTGTCTCTTATAAAGTCACTTAAGTGGCCTTTTATTTTGTTAATTTTACATTTCCTGTACAGTTTATCCAAAAATATACTTAATATCCCCTTTTAAGATTTTAAGTACGCTACAAATGCACATTCAATACAATAAAATTTTTTTCGAAAGTATGTAATGTATTTTAAATATATTGGAATTACACACTTGTAATGATGAACTTGTAAATTAGTACATTTAAAATGTTTTTACTTTAAATGTAATATCGAATAACACACTAAAGTGTACTTTAAAGCACAACAACAGAATTATAAAATGTTTAAAATGTTCTTTAAAGTAAAATTTATAATTTGACAATATTACAAAGTCTACTTTTTAAAAGTGTACTTACGTTTAAAACATACAGTCATGAAATTGTCTCTTATAAAGTCACTTAAGTGGCCTTTTATTTTGTTAATTTTACATTTCCTGTACAGTTTATCCAAAAATATACTTAATATCCCCTTTTAAGATTTTAAGTACGCTACAAATGCACATTCAATACAATAACATTTTTTTCGAAAGTATGTAATGTATTTTAAATATATTGGAATTACACACTTGTAATGATGAACTTGTAAATTAGTACATTTAAAATGTTTCTTTTATAAATGTAATATTGAATAACACACTAAAGTTGTAACGATGAGAGAGTGACGAGAGGCGAGCGGATCCATATGCATGCTTTTTATTAATGGACGAGGCAGATACATGGTCAGGCAGGCAGGGTAATCACAGGTACAATCAGGAATGATGAAGACGAAACACAAAGGGAGTCAGTAAGGCAGGCGTGAGTCCAACGAGGGGCGAACAATATCCGAGAGGGGCGATCCGAGAGAGAGTAGTCCAAAAACAAGAGCGAAGGTCAGAAGGGAACGAAGAAACTAGGAAACACTTGGAACACTAGGAAATAATCACTAAACACTCAACAAACCGCGATCGGTACAAGGAAGTCCGGGGGTTTTATGGGGCGCCTGATTAGTCATGGGGGCTGACGTAATCAGCGCGGTGGTGGATGGGAGATGCAGTCCAGGATGCCACGTAACGGCCAGGGAGTAAAAAGAGGTGAGAGAGACATCTGGTGGTGGGTAGTCCGTGGAGCACCGACCAGATTCGTGACATAGCCCCCCCCCAAGGAGCGGCTTCCAGACGCTCCAACAGAAACAACAGAAAAAACAGTCCAGGGGAGCGGTGGGGGCCAGGAGACTGAGGCAGCACTGGCTGGGCAAAGGCCCTCCAGGGTGGAGCCGGGGGTGGAGCGGGAGGCTTGGGAGCCCTCCAGGCAGGAGCCGGAGGCGGAGCATGGGGCACTGGCGTCCTCCAGGGCGGAGCTGGAGGTGGAGCAGTGCTCCGGGGCGGAGCAGGAGGCAGAGTAGACGTCCGGGCGGAGCAGGACTCCTCCAGGGCGGAACTGGAGGCGGAGCAGGACTCCTCCAGGGCGGAACTGGAGGCGGAGCAGGACTCCTCCAGGGCGGAACTGGAGGCGGAGCAGGACTCCTCCAGGGCGGAACTGGAGGAGGAGCAGGAGGCGCAGGAGCCCTCCAAGGCAGAGCCGGAACCCGCGTCACAATCCGGGACCTGGGGAAAGCAGGGACAGAGGAGGCAGACAGAACAGGGGAAGAAGGCGCAGCAGTCCCCCGGGCGGAGCAGGAGGTACCGCAGCTCTCCGGGCGGAACAGGAGGTGCCGCAGCTCTCCGGGCGGAACAGGTGGCTCTGTCATGGACTGGGACCTGGGGAGAACAGGGACAGAGGAGGCAGACAGAAGAAGGGGAGAAGCAGAGAGTATTGAGGTGAACGCCCCTCCATAAGAGGTTCCACAGCTGACGCTGGCACCTCTGGAGGCATTGGCGCAGCTTCTCCTACGGGGAAGGCCTCAGGGGCGGACTTGAGGTCAGACGGGACCTCTGGAGCAGACTTGGGACCAGACGGGACCTCTGGAGCAGACTTGGGACCAGACGGGACCTCTGGAGCAGACTTGGGACCAGACGGGACCTCTGGAGCAGACTTGGGACCAGACGGGACCTCTGGAGCAGGAAACCGCGTTATGGCCTGGGACCTAGGAACAGTAGAGACAGAGGAGGCAGACAGAATAAGGGGAGAAGCAGAGAGTTTGAGGTAGAACGCCGCCTCCCTAGGAGGATCTACAGCCGAAGCTGACACCTCAGGAGGCATTGGCGCGGCTTCTCCAACTGGTGAGGCCTCTGGGTCTGTCTCGTGGTCAGACAGGGCCTCCGAAGCAAACTTGAGATCAGACGGGAGCTCTGGAGTTGGCTGGCGAACAGATGAGACCTCTGGAGCTGAGTGTGCAGCCCACACACTGAGAATGGCGATTGCCAACACGCTAGGAGACATGACGTGACAAGGCTCAGGGAGGTCAGACGAGACCTCTGGCACAGACTTGACGACGGGTAGGACTTCTGGAGTCGTCGTCAAGTTCTCTGGAGCGTAGCTTGCGGCCCAGATGCTGAGGATTGCGGTTGCCATCACACTGGCAGACATGATGTGACAAGGCTCTGGGCGGTCAAACGAGACGCGACTGGACTCTGGGCCGTCAGGCGGGGCGCGACTGGACTCTGGGCCGTCAGGCGGGACGCGACTGGACTCTGGGCCGTCAGGCGGGACGCGACTGGACTCTGGGCCGTCAGGCGGGACGTGACTGGACTCTGGGCCGTCAGGCGGGACGTGACTGGACTTTGACTCTTGGAGATCAGCGGTGACTTGATTTGATACGTGAAGACCAGCGGTGGCTTGAACTGGCTTGTGAAGATCATTGACTTTACTTGACTCAGGAACCACGACTGTGACCTTGCTTGACCCGGGAGCCACGGCTGTGACCTTGCTTGGCTTGGTTTGAACGGCTGTGACGTGACTTGACTTGGTAGGAACAGCTGGAACATGACTTGACTTGGCTGTGACTTGACTTGACTTAGTAGAAACAGCAGCTGGTGCAGGTTCAGAAGAGGCAGACATGACCTTGACCGGTTGTGGCCTGGCTGACGTGACGTTAGCAGGCGCTGGCTGGGCTGACGGGGCGTTAGCAGGCGCTGGCTGGGCTGACGTGGCGTTAGCAGGCGCTGGCTGGGCTGACGTGGCGTTAGCAGGCGCTGGCTGGGCTGACGTGGCGTTAGTGGTAATCTTTGCGTCAAGCACTGGCGTGGCGGCCCTCTTGAGCAGTGCAGACTCGGGCTCAGGGATGATGGCGGAAGCTTGACTGGACTTGGAAGCTTGACTGGACTTGGAAGCTTGAGCTGTAGCCTGACTTGACTCAGGAACAACATGGCTTGACTCAGGAACAACAGCTGTAACGTGACTTGACTCAGGAACAACAGTTATAACGTGACTTGACTCGTGGGGAACAGCTGTGACTTGGCTTGACTCATGGAGAACGACAGCTTTGGCTTGACTTGACTCTGTGTCTTGACTTGACTCAGGGGTAGCCGCCGCGACAAGGAGCGCCACTTTAGCTGCCCGTACTGTCATTAGGGGTGTGTCCAGCACGTGGGCCATCATGACCACAGGTGGCGTCCGGGCCCTGACCACAGGTTCTGGAATGGCAGCCATATTGTGGAGCGGCTTGGAGACGGCGGCCATTTTGTGCAGTGGCTCTGGCGTGGCAGCCATCTTGTGCAGTGGCTCTGGCGTGGCTGTAATTTGACTTGAAACAGAAGCGACAGCTGTAATTTGACTCGACACAGGAACTACAGTTCTGGCTTGATTTGAAACAGGAAGAACTGCTTTAGCTTGACTTGCCTTAGGAAGAGCAGCTCTGACTTGACCTGATGCAGGAAACACAGCCCCAGCTTGACTTGACACAGGAACAGCAGCAGTAAACTTGCTTGACTCAGGAAATACGGCTGCAACTTGGCTCGGCAAGGAAACTTGACTTGACACAGGAAACACAGCTGCAACTTGACTTGACTTGGAAACTTGAGTTGACTCAGGAATTACAGCTGCAACTAGACTAGACTCGGAAACTTGACTTGACTCAGGAAATGTAACTGTACCTTTGAATGGCTCTTGTATGGCAGCTGTGACGTGACGGAGCTCTGTGATAGCCGCCATTTTGTGGACGGGCTCCGCCGTCGCCGCCATCTTGTGAGCGCACGCCGCGCCGCCGCCATCTTGCAAACGGCCTCCGCAGTCGCCGCCATTTTGTGAACGCGCACTGGCGCCGCCGCCATCGTATGAACGGGCTCCGCTGTCGCCGCTACCGCGTTAACGCGCTCCGGCGCGGCCGCCATCTTGTGCGTGGGCTCTGCTGACACCGCCATAGCATGAGCGCGCTCTGACACGGCCGCCATTTCTCGAGCGATCCAGGCGGCAAACTTGTTTGTGGCATCATGATCCGGCAAGACCGCTAGTTTGCGAGTGGGACGCGCGGTCGCCATTACCGCGTTGTCGCGTTCCCTCTCCGCGACCCCGACAGTGCACGGCGAACCCACACACAAAAACGCAAAGTTCAGAAACGCCTCCAGCGACGAGCGCGGGCCCTTGCGTCTTAGTCGCGCACGGAGGGGCTGGTTCACGCCGTCACAAAACACCTCAATCTTAATACAGTCCGGGAGAGTGGAATAATTAGCAATTGAAATAAACTCACGGGTATAATGTTCGAGTGTGTGTGTTTTCTGTTTGATCCGGGAGAGAATTCTGTCTGTGTCCGTATCGGCTGATTGTCCGGGGGTGGAGCTGCTGGATCCTGTGGTGGCGGTTTGTTCTGTAACGATGAGAGAGTGACGAGAGGCGAGCGGATCCATATGCATGCTTTTTATTAATGGACGAGGCAGATACATGGTCAGGCAGGCAGGGTAATCACAGGTACAATCAGGAATGATGAAGACGAAACACAAAGGGAGTCAGTAAGGCAGGCGTGAGTCCAACGAGGGGCGAACAATATCCGAGAGGGGCGATCCGAGAGAGAGTAGTCCAAAAACAAGAGCGAAGGTCAGAAGGGAACGAAGAAACTAGGAAACACTTGGAACACTAGGAAATAATCACTAAACACTCAACAAACCGCGATCGGTACAAGGAAGTCCGGGGGTTTTATGGGGCGCCTGATTAGTCATGGGGGCTGACGTAATCAGCGCGGTGGTGGATGGGAGATGCAGTCCAGGATGCCACGTAACGGCCAGGGAGTAAAAAGAGGTGAGAGAGACATCTGGTGGTGGGTAGTCCGTGGAGCACCGACCAGATTCGTGACAAAAGTGTACATTCTTAAAACAGGACAACAGACCAATACAACATTTAAAATGTACTTTAAAGTAAAACTTATGCTTTGACAATATTACAAAGTGCACTTTTTAAAAGTGTACTTAAGTGTGAAACATACAGCCATGAAAGTGTCTCTTATTAAGTTACTTAAGTGCCCTTTTATTTTATTAATTTTACATTTTCTCTACAGTTTATCAAAAAAATATACTTAATATCCACTTTTAAGATTTTAAGTATACTACAAGCGCACATTCAATACAATAACACTTTTTTCACAAGTATTTAGTGCATTTTAAATTTGTAACGACACAGTTTTAATGATAAACTTGTAAATTAGTACATTTACTTAAATCTAATATCGAATAACATACTAAAGTGTACTTCTTTAAAGCACGACAACAGACTAATAAAACATTTAAAATGTACTTAAAAGTAAAACTTATACTTTGACATAGTGAAATTAAGTGTGAAACATACAGTCATGAAAGTGTCTCTTATTAAGTCACTGAAGTGGCCTTTTATTTTATTAATTTTACATTTTCTCTGCAGTTTATCAATAAAATATAATTCATATTTTAAAAGTGTACTTAAGTGTGAAACATACAGTCATGAAAGTGTCTCTCTTAAAGTATAAAATTCCCAAAGTGAATCCCATTCACATTCCTCTAGGATTTTTTGACTAGGGTAGAGGATGTGTTGAAACTGCAATATAATATAATGTGACATAATACAAAGTACCAAGTATTTCACAAAACATCAAACATTGTTTGATGTGCTGAATAATGTGAATAAAAACATAAAGCTGAGATTTAAAGTGACACTCAGTGGTGATAACGTACCTGAGGATGGAGGGGTTGATTTACGTGAGTTTGAAACCACGTCTCCTAAACTAGATATAGAGTTTGCCCCTAATTTACTGTGAAAGAGAAGAATAACATAGAATCATGAATCAAAAAAGGGGTGCTGTTTTCTTGTTTAAGGTACTGAAAAGTGCTCTTTTGAAGGAAAAACACTTAGCCATTTAAACCTGTTTATTTTTTAGCAAGACATAGCAAAAGTTAAGATTAAAAGCATTGTAAGCCTAAGTACATTGTGTAAAGTCATCTCTACAACCTACTTAGGCCTCAGATCCCTTGTGAAAAAGAAGTACACTAGTGTACTTTTAAAAAAAAGTTATACTTATAGAAACAAAATACTTCAAATGAATATACTTAAATGGTTCTGAATGTAATGCTTTTAGACACTTAACTGCATGTTAAATGAACTTTAGAGTGGGTAAAAAAGCACTCTAAAGTTCATTTAACAAACTTAAGTAGGACATAAGTACATCTTTACATGCAATTTTATAATTATTTTGTCTTAAAAATATGAAATTTAAAATAAACTTTTACATTACGAAGGTCACTCTTTAAAAATGTACTTAAGTGTATCATGAAAGCGTCTCTGTTTAAGTCACTTAAATTGCCTTTTTATTTCATTAATATTACATTATCTGCAAGTACAATTTTTTTTTAAATATACACAAGATTTTAAGTACAATTAAGCACACTTTTTTTTTCACAAAGGATGCTTTAGGGAAGCGTAATCTAAGTCTAGTTTTGTTGAAAGCGGTCATATTAAGGCTATATTGTCTGTTTTTTGTATATTTCGTTTAGTGAAGAACTTTGTTGTGCATTTGTTGATACCTCGAGTAAAATTTTCCTTGTTTTGCACGTTGCTCCTGGTGGATGCGAATGCTTTCAAGCTTCACTGGACTTGGGATGAAACCGATGTCACACCCTTCTTTTACCAATCGACCAATCCACCAGTCGTTATTAAATTTCTGTCATTAAACACACAAAAGTCACCCACAGTGCATATTTATCATCATTAAAATACCATTCCCACAGAACCTTACAAAGAAAAAATTCAAGGCCATAGACAATCTTAAATATATCAAGTACCATAAAAATGTCTTATCCTTTGCAGAGTGAAAACTGAAGTGAAAAGAAGAAATAATGTGAAAAACTAATCTTGGGTCAAATCTGTGATGCATGCTTTATTTTGACTATTGTGTGTTTTTTTTATTGTGATATGGAAATACAGTATTAATTTTATTTTTCGGGTTTTTAAACACTAAAACTATTTTAAGTCAGCCATAATAAACATTTGTTCTTAAATATCTTCTGTGAATACGGATATGGATACACGTGTAAATACATACTTCTTTAACGTGAAGGAAATCTTTAGCCTCAAATGAGATTCCCATTCCGGGCACAGGGACGTCGTCTTCAAGAGAAGCACTGTAGCCAACATTAGTACGTACTGCAAATGCCACTGGTTTAGACTGTGTAGAAGGACAAAGAGTGAGAATGGTATGAAACATTAATGAATAGTCGAAGAGAAAGGTTTTAACAACAATTGTGGAACATGGAAGAAGATAAATAAATTATGACAGAATTTTAATTTTAGTAATATCACAGAATTATCCTGGAAAAACAAGCTAAATGTCAACCTTTTCCCCAGACAAAACGATTGTTTGGGTTAAGCAGACTTACGAACTGTAACCTTTATGTTGCTTTTTTTGTCATTTAAGGCAAACATTGCATTAGTGAAAGAAAACATTTAAAATGTGCTTTTAAGTATTGCACATTATCTATTTGTGTCTGTAGATTTCAATTACTATACATATTTTTACAGGCTGTTTCCTCAAAAGCTTTTTTTCCCTACCACTTCAACAGAACTTGGCGGTTTTATTACTATTTATATTCTGAAGACATTTACTGAGGAGCTTGCCTGATTTTATATAACATTTTATTCTTAAAAAGGCATTTCTTCTGGCTGTTGAGAGTATTTTCTAATTAAAAATATATATATTTAAATAGAAAATATTTAAAAAAAAACCTTATTAATAACCTTTTGCTTTATATATGTTAACACAGAAAGAATAATTTTAAACCTGACTTTACCCAGTGTTCTGATTTATTGTCTGAAAATGTATGCAAATTAATGCATATTTAATTAGATAATGCCTTATTTGCATACTTAAACATAACATCCCATAAAACTTGTAATTTAAAAAATATTTGCAATCCGTAATGCAATCAATCAACGGGGGAAATATGTTAATACTGTTAATTTTCCACCCTTTTCCCATGGGTAAAAAACCTTGACAGACCCATTTCATCCACTTATATGGGAATAAATACAGAAATACAAGAAAAGCAGGAACATGGGTGTTTGACACACAAGGGCAAAATCAGTATGGACTCAATGTAATTCACTTCCACATGATGGGCTGACACGCAATGAATTATGGGTGTACCAAACAGAGGACACAGTGTCCTCTAATGGTAATGGGGATGGTGGGTTGATCACATGCAAACCTGACTCTCCATGATCTGTCAAGACAATGCTGCTTTATCTTCCCTTACTTTATCTCAGTCTGTTTACCTTTATTTTCTAATCAAATAAAAAGATATGCAATGTATTATTGTAATTTGTAATGTTTATTATAGGAGCTTTTTAAAATATTCTGCATTTTTGAACCCTTGTTTTATTTTCCCAGCCACTGTCTGCCTCTTACGTAACACGACTTTCCATTACACATGCAGTATTGATCAGACATAGTGATTGTAACCTTTTGTGTAAATGCCTGTTCAGATTGATCAGCATCTACAGCTTCATTCACATTCACCAATCACACACAGCGTTTATATTAAATCTTTGACTACACAGACTCTGGTTGACTGAAATTATGTAATAGACAAATCTACTCTTAGGAAGAAAAACTGAATGCTATTGCAAAAATTCTGTGTACAGAATTACAGAAAACAAAAGTTTGGAATTAAGATTTTTGTAATGTTTTTGACATCTTTTATGCTCACAGAGGCTTCATTTATTTGATCAAAAATACTGTAAAAACAGTAATATTGTGAAATATTATTACAATTTAAAATAACTGCTTCTATTTAAATATATTGTAAAATGTAATTTATTCCTGTGATGCAAAGCTGAATTTTCAGCATCGTTACTCTCCAGTCTTCAGTGTCACATGATCCTTCAGAAATCATTCAAATCTTAATTTTTCCAAACATTTGTTTTTTATTTTTGTTGTCCACATTCATTTTACAGCTCTGTACTCTCCTTACTATATACTATGTTTCATTTGTTTGTATTTTTATGCCTCCAAATGAATTTTTGGAGGATGGCTTTAGAAGACCTGGAGTTTATTGCACTGTTTTGTTCTTTCTGGAGCATTTCTTTGTATGATTAAAAAAAAAAACATTTAATGTTTATGGGAAGATGGAATAATTTGGCCCATTTTTCAATTTCGGGTAAACTATTTCTTTAAGGCACTTTCAAGAGTGATTTAAAGTGTTCAGTTTGTAGAACTGTACTGCAAAAAGTGGTAACATAAAAATAATAAATTAACTGGTTGTACCTAAATCAAAAATATGATTTAACATTACTGAACCAAGCTATATGCATACAATTTATACCAACAAAACTACACTGTATATGTTAAATCAGGTGGAAATAACTATTGGAGGTAACAATTGCAATGTGTGTGTGTGTGTGAGATAGAGAGAGAGAGAGAATAAATATAGATATTTCAAGAAACATGGTCGGTGAAGAATATTTGACTTCTGTCTGCTTACTGCAGGCCATCTGGCTTTGTTATCAATATTTATGTGAGCATTCAATAAATAAATTATAAAATGTGATTGATGTCAAACACTAAAAATAGCTATCACCCCTAGAGGTGAAAGAGAGTGCAAAATACAGTTCAATATATTCCATGCATTTAGAAAATGCACAAACTGTGCACATTATACTATGAATAGGCTACTAGCGCTCAACTGATATGGATTTTTGGATGGCCCATACCAATATATATCATATTAGTTTAATTTAAATAACATTCATAACAATTGCAATCACAATTACATTTCTGTTTATTTTACATATGTGCTAAATTAGAAATAATTAATTGTAAAATGAAACAATATGAAAAAATAGTTTGATTACGCTCACATCTGCGATCTGGTGCAGCCATTCTTAACACTGTCAAAATAAAAGTCCATTTGCTGTCAAAATAAAAGCTGTTTCCAACACTTATCAGCCAAACAGAAAAGCTTATCAGCTGACTGTAATAATTAAAAAATTGCCAAATGTTGACCTTGACAGCCTTTGTGATCTAGGGTAGAGTGGGGGAAAACACCCGCTACTGTTTTTCCCCAAATAACCACAAGATGAAATCAAGATACATTTTTGATTGCAAATATGGACTACGTTGACAAGAGTGATGTAGAAGTTTTCACCATGAAGCTTACACTGGTGATGTACCGGAGAGAAAATGGATTTCACAGTGAATGATCTAATTTTCAGCAGTAAGTGTTTTAATTGTTGTTTTGTAGAACATCAAGGTTATATATATGATATGAGAACAGTAGTGCCTTTAGATAGGAAGTATGTGTTATTTAATAAAAATAAAGTTTTATTTTCAGAATGACATTTCTTTTCTCAAACATAGTCAGTGGAGTAAAACACCCCCAGGGAGCAATGGGCAATTACTGTAGTTACTCTGTTGTGAACATCAAATCCTTTGTTTTTCCATAAAATGAATTCTAACTAGTTGGTTGAATAAAAATATTTGAATGAAAATATATATTCAGCTAAAAAAATTATTCAAATAAGCTATTAAAATGTTGTAATTGATAATTATTGATTTTATTCTTTTTAATTTTGAGCTAAAATGGCCTGTACTCTGATTTTGCTGTAAAAGTTTAAAGGGGCATTTTTTGGGTAAAACGCCCCCTTGGTACAAACTTAATTTTTGTTAACATTAAAGCTCTAGACATTTTTCATACTTTGTTTATAATTTATGTCATTGTCACTAAACCTAAATAACTTTTCTGAACACATTTGACTTTTGTTTCACCCAAAAAAAGCTATAGTCCTTTAGGGGGGTGTTTTGCCCCACTTTACCCTACTGGTTGACCACTACTGCATACTCAAGAGACAGCATGAGGTGGTATGCTATTTTGAACAGACACACTATTACACAGAAAAACAGACATTCAGACAAGCCCTTGTCAAACTGCAAGTTAATCAGACGCTCAGTTATAGTGAGTAAAACATGCAGCAGTACCTTGGCCTTTTCGAGCTGAGCCTGAGCTTGTCTCTCAGCTTCTCTGCGTAAGGTCTCTTTATCTTCCTCCAGAGACACATCCGAGTCAGATGGCCGACTAGTATATGAGTCCCCTGAACCCTGTGGAAAAGGCGATTAAAAAGAGATTATTATATACATGTGTATTTCTATGTGTGCATTTACTTCATTACTTTCAGGGATTACGACACATGGATACTATTTGATTGTCTTCCTTAATTTTAAAAGCATGACATTTACTAATTTGCTCAAGATAAATACACAGCTATTCTACTTTGAGATGGTGTGCGTAATTTGCGCATGGCAGAATAGTTTCTCCTATTTCAATAAGCAGAGACAGAGTAAGCCATTTACAGCTTGATTCCCAACATTTTCAAGAATGGCAACTAGTTTTGGTTATTATTGACTTACGCTGTATGAAAAAAAAATGTTAACACTTTTGTTCTTTTGTTTAAGGACCAATTGTCACTATTAACTAGTTGCTTATTAGCATGCATATTACTAGCATATTGGCTGTTACTACCAAAGGCCATAGAAATACAAAGACGGTTGACTCCTATACTTATGAATGGGAGAAACTGCGCGATATGGCGGAACAGTCCCACCTTCTAAATGAAAGAGCCAATTGCCGTTTGGTAAAACATCACTGCAGCAGCCATTAGAAATGCCATTTTCATAGAAACCTAAGGCTGGACCGGCCAATGCACATGTGCAGTCATAAGCACATTGTGGCTGCGTATGCACATTGGCTGGTCTAGCTTGAAAATTAGCTTTTTAATCACTATTTGAGCATAGGACACAACATTCATGGGGCAGTTTATTTCAGATTTTGTTGCTGATTTGAAATATGTAATTTCATTGTGAGTTCAGCGAGCAGTTTTCCAGATTTTAGGATTCCCACATTAATTTAGATAGGACTTGGTCTTGCACGAGCTGCGTTGCAAGTATGGCCGCCGAGTGAACAGACTCCTTGAAAGGGACTTTGTTGCTACTTATAAAGCACATATTAATGCCTTAATCCACTCTATACCTAAACTTAACAACAACCTTAATAAATATTAATAAGCGGCAAATTAGGAGTTCATTGAGGCAAAATAATTGTGAGTATTTGTCCCCAAACTAAAAAAAATACTACAACATATCTCAAAATAAGTTCTTTTAAGCTGTTATAAGAAGAAAGTAAGTCATACAGTTTTGAAAAGTCATGAGAGTGAGTAAACAATGATCATTGTAATTTGTAGGTGCTGTCCCTTTAAATTAACTTGCCATTATATTTCAGAAAATTAGCGGGTTTCTCACACAGTGCAACTGCTGAGGGAGCGGCGGCAAATGTTAAATCTTTCTGTTTTCTGACCAGCGTAATCAATCTCTCGACATTTTTCCTCTTCTGGGAAATCACAGAAACGCTATTTTGGATTTTTGTTTCTTGGCGCTGTTGGAGTGAATGGGAACTGCCCCTACAGACCATCATCTCGTTTCTACACTGAGGACACCGCAGCGTACAGACTGATCCCTACCTAGCAACGGCCGCAAGACACAGGTAATAACGAAGCACGTTGAAATTGAAATAGATAATAGTAAAACAGAACCAAAGTACCACGAATGGGCTACATCATTTCAAACTGTAACAGACGTTAGACTACTATTACTGTAACTGACTAACAGCTGACTGACTAAAGAAAAGGTAGTATTTAAGTTAATCAGACATGGCGAAACATCAACATCACACAAAAACGTCGAGACTGAATCCACGAATCTCCATTATCGATATAGTATATATACATTATCGGTATAGTACAAGACAAAGAAAAAATATCAACAAAACATAAGCAAGTAAACAAACCTGCATGCACCCAGTACAATAGGTATAAAGTCCAAAACAACTGGTACCATTTAGGATGGAAAAGCATTAATTGTCCAAAATAATCACCTTCTAGCACCTGATCAGCTACAGTACACACATATACAAGACAATTAACAGTTAAATGTTATACACACAACCTTACTGCTGCATTGTTGGATTGATTGAAAAAATATTACAATTACTTATATTTTTCCATATAAATAAAAAAAACTCTTTAATATACTTCTAAAAAAGTATGTGTTTGTGTGTGTGTGCTTTTGGTTTATATATCCTGGTGGGGACTGGATATATACCTGGGACCTGGATACACACATACTAATTGGGACTCGTGTCACGATGGGGACCTAAATTGAGGTCCCTATGGGTACAAAAGCTTATAAATCATACAGAATGAGATTTTTTGAGAAAGTAAAAGTGCAGAACGTTTTCTGTAAGGGTTAGGTTTAGGTGTAGGGTTAGGGTAAGGGGATAGAAAATACAGTGTGGACAGTATACAAACCATTACACCTATGGAGAGTCCCCACAAAGATAATAAACCAGACATGTGTGTGTGTGTGTGTGTGTGTGTGTGTGTGTGTGAGAGAGAGACCCTGGACCACAAAACAAGTCATAAGGATAATTTTTTTAAAATTGAGATTTATACATTATCTGAAAGCTGAATAAATAATCTTTAATCTTCAAATAATTCACTTATGTGTGGTTTGTTATGATAGGACAATATTTGGCTGAGATACAACTATTTGAAAATCTGGAATCTGAGGGTGCAAAAAAAATCTAAATATTGAGAAAAAGTTGTCCACATGAAGTTCTTAGCAATGTATATTACTAATCAAAAATTATGTTTTAATATATTTATTGTAGGAAATTTACAAAATATCTTAATGGAACGTAATCTTTACTTAATATCCTAATGATTTTGGCATAAAACAAAAAACGATAATTTTGATCCATACAATGTATTGTTGGCTATTACTACTAACATACCCATGCTGGTTTTGTGCTCTAGGGTCACATATATATATGATATTTTATCATTTTTGTAAAAAAAATTAAAAAATATAAATACTTAAGTGCAAATTGAATGTAATGTTTTCAGGACACTTCAATGAGGTTCTAATGAAATGTGTATGTAATATATTTAAGTATTTAAATATATTTGTGATTTGTAATGATGAAAATTACAATTTAGTACATTTCTAATATATTATCTTTAAAGATAAAATTGAATAACACTGCAGTTAAAATCATAATCAAGCACTTTGTATGCGCTTTAGTATGTCAGTCAACACATAAAAATAAGTGTACTTCTGTAAAGCAAGACAAAATGATTTAAAATGTACTTAAAGCAAAACGTTTAATTTGACATTATTACCAAGTGCACTTTTAAAAGTGTACTTAAATGTGAAACACTCATGAAAGTGCCTCTCTTTAAGTCACTTATTAAGTCACTTTTATTTTAATATTTTGTATTATCTGCAAGTATAGTTATACTTTTAAGATCTGAAGTACACTACAAGTGCACATTCAATAGAATTAAGTGCACTTGTTTTAGTATCAATAACACATAAATATGCTGAAATGCATCTTTGTACGTCATTTCCTGCACATGAAAAGCTATAGAAAGATTCAAGAACGTTTAAAAAATTAAACCTTAACATACTTCATAGACACTATGTTTACTTGAAATCATGCTCACCTAATGTCAAACAAGGTCACAAGTGAAATGTGGGATTAATGTGCATCATTCAAGAACATATAAAGATTAAATCACAAGTAAATAGTCAGCAACATACTAGCATATCCTTTTGCTGTCAATTTCCACTCGCTCGCACACGCAAATAGTGTATATTAAGATGTATGGTTTCTTACACCAATGTTGTTCTTGACTCGGTTTCCTGTTGCTCGTTTCAGCAGTCGTATCCAGGAGGCCTTCATCAGCCAATCCAGTTAGAGCATTTGCTCTCCTCACCATACCAACCACGAACTTCAGTAAACTCTAACAGCAACTACAGTATACACCGCCAACCATCTACCAAATGATATGCAAACGTTCTACATAAACCTGAGAGCTGCAGGTATCAAAAATGCAATTATAAGCAAGTTAAAAATCAAATCTGACGCTGTTTTTCCTGTCGCTTTCACTAAAACTGCTACATAAAGTGCTACCTAATATCTCGGCTGGTGCCCGGGCTAATGTTATCAATGCTAGATGTGCTGCTGCTGCTGTTGCTGTGGGAACGTAGAGTTCTGCTGTGTTGTTGACGATGGCACGCAATTCCATGTGCTTGCTCTCGATCCCTGCGCATAGTGGATGATGAGAGCTGCAACGGCCTGTGTAGACAGTGGCGGTGTGTTTTCTCCTAGAATAATGAATGAGACTCAGTCCATCCCGCCGCAGCAACACCAGCAAACCAGGCTGCCATTCTCCTCTATGAAGAGCCCTTCCCTGCTCCCTAGAGCCCAGTGCGCTGATGCTAAAGACGCTAGCACCTTTGCTGCAGTGATTTACACCTCTAACTGCCGGTTCTTCTTTTACACGTTGTCCTTGCCGTCTTCTGCATAACCACAGTGTTCCTCAGGCATCCAGCCTTCTGTACGCTCTACAGTCTTCCTGTCTCTCCAGTATGTCCTCTGTTTTGCATCCACTTCATCTCCCCTCCCCTCCCATCCTCCTCGCTCTCTCTGCCTCTGCGTTGCTCTTCACAGTCGCTCCATCTGCGTGTCGTCTTCTGTGATTAAAGTCCCGCTGCACGTTTACTTGTGTGTGTGTGTGCGGGAGCATGTGTGCGTATTTGTTTCTGCAAAACGTGCACGTGCCCTTGTGAAAAAAAAAGAAGTGCGGTTAATTGTTCTGAACATGCACTTGTAGTGCACTTCGAATCTTGAAAGTATATTTAAAAAAAACAACTGTACTTGCATATAATATAATAAAATAAAAGGCCACTTAAGTGACTTAAAGAGAGACTTTCATGACTGTTTCTTAACATACATAAGTACACTTTTAAGTGTGCACTTTATAATGTCAAATTAAAGTTTAACATTAATTTTAATCATTGCTCTGCTTTAAAAAAGTACATATTTATACATAATTTATACATAACACTAAAGCACTAATGTTGATATTGCATTTAAATGTAATATAATTTTAATATAAATTTAATCTAATCCTACCCAATACCTAAACTTAACGACAACCTTACTAACTACTAATAATCAGCAAATTAGGAGTTTATTAAGGCAAAAGTCAAAGTGAATGATTTATTAATAGCGAGAATTAAACCCTGAACATAAAGTGTGACCCTGCATTTAATAGAAGTATAACTATTAATACATGTTCATGTTTTCATTTCATGCTCTTGTGAAAAAGTACACTTAATTGTTTTGAATGTGCACTTGTAGTGCAGTTCAAATCTTGAAAGTATATTAAAAAACAACTGTACTTGCAAGTACAAAGATGTACTTAAGTACTACTTAAGTGAGTCAAAAAGCACTCTAAAGTTCAGCTAACTGCATTTAATATAAATTTAAACTATTAATACATTTTCATGCTTTCATTTCATACTCTTGTGAAAAAAAAGTATGCTTAATTGTTTTGAATGTGCACTTGTAGTACACTTCAATTCTTGAAAGTATATTGAAAAAACAACAACAGCTGTACTTGCATGTAATATAATATTAATAAAATAAAAGGCCACTTCAGTGACTTAAAAGGAGACACTTTCATGACTGTTTCTTAACATACATAAGTACACTTTTAAAAGTGCACTTTGTAATAATGTCCAACTAAAGTTTAACTTTAATTTTAAATCGTTATGTTATGTTTTAAAGAAGGACACTTGTTTTAATGTGTTGACTAATATACTAAGGCACTAATGTTCTTACTTGGTATTGCATTTAAATTTAATATATTATAAATGTGCTAAAATGCAACTTAAAATGTTTAAATACATGACATTTCAGTTTCCATAGAAATTATATTAAAGTATATTTTTGTGTACTACAAATGCCTGTCAGTATATTCGGCATCACTTTAACCATATTTTAATGAATCAAATTATGATGGTAACACTTTAGTATAGGGAACAATTCATACTATTAAATAGTTGCTTATTAACATGCCTATTAATAACATATTGGCTGTTTATTAGTACATATAAAGCATTTATTCTGCACAACCATATTCTGCATCCCTAATCCTACCCAATACCTAAGCTTAACAACAACCTTACAACTACTAATAAGCAGCAAATTAGGAGTTTATTGAGGCAAAAGTCATAGTTAATGATTTATTAATAGCGAGAATTGAACCTTAAAATAAAGTGCGACCCTGCATTTAATATACATTTAAACTGTTGATACATTGTCATGCTTTTTTTTTCATGTGCTCTTGTGAAAAAAAAGTATGCGTAATTGTTTTGATTGTGCACTTGTAGTGCAATATCTTGAAAGTATATTAAAAAAACAAATGTGCTTGCAAGTACAAAGCTATACATAAGTAGTACTTAAGTGAGTCAAAAAGCACTCTAAAGTTTAGCTAGCTGTATTTAATATAAATGTAAACTATTAATACATGTTCATGCTTTCATTTAATGCTCTTGTAAAAAAAAAGTATGCTTAATTGTTTTGAATATGCACTTATGCACTAGTGCAATTCAGATCTTGAAATTATATTAAAAAAAAACAACTGTAGTTTGCATATACTATACTATACTATACTATACTAAACTATAATATAATATAATATAATAAATAACCATATAAGTGACTTAAAGAGACATTTTCATGACTGATTCTTAATACACTTAAGTGCACTTTTAAAAGTGCTCTTTGTAATAATATCAAATTTAACTTTTTCTTTAGATTTAAATTAATATGTTTTAATAATCCTTTGATTTGCTTTAAGAAGTACACTTATTTTAAAGTGTTGACAAACATACTAAAGCACTAATGTTCTTGATATTGCATTTAAATTTATATATTGTAAATGTACTAAAATACATGACATTTGAATTCAATAGGAATGACATTAAAGTATATGTTGTTTATCATAAATGCTTGTCAGTACTTTTGGCAGTACTTTAGTTATATTTTAATTCATTAATTAATTAAATTATGACATTGCATTAAGATGTACTTTAGTCCTACTTAAGTGGGTCAAAAAGCACTCTAAGCTAACTGCATTTAATATACATTTAAACTATTAATACATTTTCATACTTTCATTTTGTGTTCTTGTGAATAAAAAAAGTATTCTTTATTGTTTTGAATGTGCACTTGTAGTGCAATTCAGATCTTGAAAGTATATTAAAAAACAACTATACTTGCATATAATATAACATAAATAAAATAAAAGGCCTCTCAAATTTAAACTATAATACATTTTCATTCAGTTAAGTGCCCCAAAACATATTGGTCACTTAAACCTTAATTATATTCTATTAAAGTTTATGATTTCCATAATAGGTACTCTTAACCTGTACTGCTTTTTCACAGTAGTTGTGTGTCTGTCCAGTAACACTTAAACACTTGTGAACTGTAAACAGCACACAAATTATCTCAGGATTTTATGATTTCACTCTTAAAAGCACGTAGTTATAGGTTATTGAGTGCAATGCGTTTAAAACTTGCACAACTTACACTATTTTTAAACCTGTTAAATAATTTACAGTAATTCTTTAGATTTATATAATTCCATATTTACTTAAACATAACAGGTAAGGGGAAGATAGATTCAGAGTGAATTGTAGACCTCTGAAAATGCAGTGAAGTTTCCAGTCAGCTGTCCTGCACTGACTCAGTGTCAGTCCTTGTCAATTTTAAAATAACACAATTCATCTTTATGAACTAGCTTGCATCAAATCCAAAATATCTTATTGTGATTATCCATCATTTAATCAGAGCCTATTTTCAGAAAATAACAGAATTCTTCATTAGTCTTGATGTAAATGACCTGCAATTTTCAAAGCAATTTCTTGTGTTTACAGAGCTTCCTTGATAATTAAAAGACTGTCTAGAACGTCTACAGTATTTTACAACTCAGGGTCTCTGGAATAAAGTGCCTGTGATTTGTGCAAACTGATATCATGGTGCTACTTGCATGTTTCGCAACACTTTCAAAGTAAAATGTCTACTAAGTGGTGCTAAAACATGCTCACAACTGATTAATCAATGTTTTATTATGTTAGTTGTTTTACGTATTGTTCAGAAATTATATGTCTGGTAAATTGTGCTAAAACTGTAGTCGTGTTTGAAAATAACATACCACATACACTAAAGCAGACTCTAAACATAACCAATATTGTTAACAAAAGCAAATGTGAGATTAAAATGCATTGCACAAGCAACCATGCCAAGTCTTTGAGCTCTTTTATTGTGACTGGTTTTTCGCAGCATTTTGCATCTCAAGTGCAATGTGGTACCGGGTGCGCCACCAAGCAAGTTTACTATGATAGAAAAGCCAAACATATGCCACTAGATATGTGATGGGAACCTCAAAATGTGTTAGTTTACAAATTATATACTGTTGCAAAAGCATTTTGAGGTCATGACATAATATTGTGCAAGGAACCATGCAAAAGTAAGTCTTTATTAATTGGTAATATGCCCTTGTGATCATAAGGTGTGAGAAGGAATAACAGTTGGTGTTTTACTGCTACAAGTGTTCATTTCATAACCCTATGTTGGTAATTTTTTATTTTTATCACACACACACACATAGACACACAAAATCGCATGGAGTCAACATGTCACAGCTGTGCTCCTCAGGCTGTTTAGCACAGATTTTCTTTTTGAGAGGTCAAAGAGAGCATGAAAACACTCACACAAAAACACAAATTCACTCTGATGCATTCGATCATGGTCCACCCTGTCATTTTAAAGTAGAACACCAGACATCAATATGGATAATTAGACATATTGACTAAATCACAAAGATTTACACGCACACCCACACGCTGGAATAATGTCGCTAAGTATTCTTACTTTTAGTCACTTATTTAGGTCGCATTTGCTTGCATTTAAAGTTTTTTAAAGTTGTAATTAGTAGTGTTAGTTGTCTGTGTCTCTCTCTCTTGCTCATTTATCATTCCTTTCATTTTTGTTTGTTGTATAAAGAGTTATTTGTCCTGGAGATGACTATCTCTGTAAAAATATTTACCCAGAATTCTTTGGGTCCATCCATCTAGAAAAACACATGCTACAGATGCACAAAAAAGATAGATGCATCACCTTTTCATTGAAGTGCTTTGCTAATCAAGCAGTAATAATTATAATCAAGCAGTAATAATTAACCATTTTATTTTCAAATATATATTAATTGTAAACTAAAACTTTCAATACTGTATTTTCATTTATAGCCTCATGCCGACCCTCAAGAGTAAACACGTATGAATGTTACGTATGGTACGTATTAAAATACTCTTATAAAAGAAAGAGCAAGTACAGAAGTGATCCAGACATTACAGAATCCTTAAAGGATTTTCCATTAATTATTCCTTGAGTTTTAGTTTACAGTAGTTTAGAAACTTAAAGTTCAGGATGTCTAAAAGCTGTTTCTTCTTCTATGCTCATTGTTAACACACATCACATACGTAGTTAAGATGATCACAGGCTTGTAATGACACTTTTACAGTCTCTAACACACTCACACATCAATGCAAGACGGTGGAGAAAAAAAAAGTTCAGGAAACTTTCAGGAAATGTGTTTTTCCCACCCACAAAATCCTAGCCTAGAAACTTCCCGAAAGGGGCCAAGCATTGTTCGATAGAGCAGAAAATGCATGTCGAGCATCGCGAAGAATGACAAAAAACTTAAGATATTTGGGACTCACCAAATCAGACTCCTCGCTGGTTGAGAGGTACATGTCTATGAACATCTGTGTGTGTGTGTGTGTGTGTGTGAGTGTGTGAGCGAGCTCTACTCCACCCAGCTGCTCTACAAACAGTCCTAGTAAGAGAAGGGGGAGCGGGAAGAGCGGTTTCCTCTTGCTCCTGTGGGCTGAGTTTGAAGGGGCTCAAATATGTGCTTGTAAAATGAATGGTGTGTTCGTCTACGTTCTCTCTCCTCCCAAAAGTACGTCAAATTACTCTGTTATACGCAGAAATCTCTCTCTCTTTCCCACGCTAAGAAAAAAACCAAGACAGTCCATCCCACAAACAACCCATGCTCTCAGACATGCTCTTTACCACATGTGTCGTCACACACATACCAAAAAATACCCCACTTTATATAGATCGGGGGGCTAAACTAACATGTTTACGTCACAGCCATAGAATTCTTTAATTTTTAGTATACGTGTATCCGAATGCAAGTAACACATGACGTATTCAGAATCCAGCCTCTTTTTCTTCTCTCGTTTTGACTATAACATAAGACAGATGTGAGTGAAAAAAGTCTCCTTGCAATCAAGTGCGAAACGCTGTGTGTTTGTCCTCTTGCTCTCCTTCCCTAAGGCAGTGTTGCCAAACTCCTCCCCCTGAAAACTGCCCTCAACAGCTGATTTGTGAACAGTTTAGGTCTAGGGCTGTTACATGATGTGTCGATTAATTATTTGCATATTAATCGAAAAAAAATTTTGACTGGAAAAAAAGATTATTTAAAGCTATTTTTGTGTTAAATGAGAAAGTACCAAGTAGACTTTACAAATTGTAGCTTTAGAAAGAAATGTTTTGTTTTTTTTTATTCAACATAAAATGTAGAGACACGCAACAATTTGCTATGGCTTCAAAGGTAATATGTTCTCTGCAAAACTGAGCAAAAACACATAATATAGTGTTTAAAATATAACACAGTATCAACTTCTTATTTACTAAACTGTTGTAAAAAAAATCACATTTGAGCTTGTGATAGATCTGGACAAAATCAGCACTCGTGTCATATTGCTCTTGCTGCCCGTGTGATATCGTGTGATATGTGATATATATAAATATGAGACAAAACACCAATATCTTAAATTTTAGGGCATAACTGCATTTATGGAGTTGTTGCCCTGCATCATATTTGTCAGCCGTCAACTGTGTGAAATATAAGATGATGTTCAGGTGTGTGGCCAGCGTGTTAACTGCATTAAAATATTTTAATCACGTTATTTTTTAATAACTAATTAATTAAGTTAACGCATTAAACCTAATTAAATCTCTTTATTAGTAGAATACCTATTATTCTACTTCAGTACTTCTTTGGACAAAATCGTCCCACTTTTAGTGTATAAAAATATACTTTTAGTGTAACAGTACTAAACTTTGAGTACCAGTTTGAGTACCATATTGCAGATATATTGTGAAGTATACAAGTGATCTTATAGCTATACTGTTAGTTTACTATTTTTGTGTTTTTAGTCCACTTTTTAGTTTTTATCTCTATGTATGTCTAGGGATTAAAATGAAAGAAGTTCATTTGAGTGTGCTATAAGTATTAGTATTGCTTTCAGTCTACTTGTCAGACTTAACAAAATTATACTTAAAGGAGAAGTCCACTTCCAGAACAACAATTTACAAATAATTTACTCACCCCCTTGTCATCCAAGATGTTCATGTCTTTCTTTCTTCAGTCGTAAAGAAATTATGTTTTTTGAGGAAAACATTTCAGCATTTTTCCCCATATAATGGAGACAGTTTAAATGTGGCTTCAAATGATCCCAAATGCGGTTGTAAATTATCCCAGCCGAGGAAGAAGGGTCTTATTGTCACATTTATGTCAGTTCAGTTTTGGTTTCTCCCATAGTCTCCCCCTGTTGTTCTGTTGAATTTGGTTTCTTCCTTATTGTGTTCACCTGTCCTTGTAATTAGTCACCCTTTATAAGTCTGTTTGTATTCTGAGTTCTCTGTCGGTCCTTGATGTTGTTTGGTGTTTGTGGATGTTTCGCTGTGTTCCTGCCTGTTCCTGCCTGTTCCTGCCTGTTCCTGCCTGTTCCTGCCTGTTCCTGCCTGTTCCTGCCTGTTCCTGCCTGTTCCTGCCTGATTCGTATGAAGATTTATATTAAAGTAATTGTTTGTATCGTATCTCGTTTCCCGTCTCGTCCATCCAGCACACACCGTAACAGAAGGACCGACCGAAACAGTTTTTTCCTGGCGTTTTCCCTACTTTATTTTCTGTTTTTTCCTCAGTGTTTGTTTTTTGATTTTTGCTATGGATAACCCCGCCGTCCTCCTCCTTCTCCTGGAGCAGGGGAATCGCTCTCTCGTGGACCATACTAGAGACTTCGTGTACCTCGCACCACTCACGCACTACCCGGACAGCTGCCTTTGCACATTCTACCGTGCAGGACTTAACATCGCCACCAAAGCGCAGCTGTCCGGGGAGGGTCCACGAGAGAGCATCGCCGACTACATCGAGTGGGTGCTGGTGTCCTGCAGAGCTTCGTTGACCGCGGAGGATGACACCAGCCCCACTCAAGACCCAGAGCCCAGCCAACCAGCATCCTGACACGCGAAGTTTGAGCCCGAGCCCACCGCGGATGACGAGCCAGAGCCACGAGCGACAGAGCCAGGGATCGCCACAGAGCCAGAGCCATACACGTCCGATCAGGTGCGAGAGCCGGCTACAGCTACTGCGACGGGGGAGTGCAACAGGGAGCAAGTGAGGGCTATGGAGAGCCCTGCCCACTGCACCACTGCTGGGGGTGAGCTGGAAGACAACTCTGGGGACTTGATTGATTTCTCTACTGAAGTTCTGGAAAATAACTCTGGGGATTTAATAGACTTCTTTACAGAAATATCTACCTGTCATGATATACCTGCCTGTATGGAATTCCCACCCACCCTCCCTCTTCTGCCTATGTCAACGTCTGTCTGGTCACCGCTGTCCCCTGACAGCCCCTCTGCTCACCCTCAGTCCACCACCTGTGCAGTGGGCTCGCCGCGGGTCTGCCAGCTTCCATCGGTGTCAGGGCTGGAGGATCCCTCATCTCCGCCTCCAGCCTCAGAGTCCAGAACTCCGCCTCGGCCCTCCAACCCTGCGGCTCCACCACGGCTCTCAGCGCCCTCGTCTCCATCGTCGCCCGTTGGTCCACCAGCTCCACCGGGCTCCCTCGTCTTTCCGGCTCTGCCCTGGTCGGTCGTCGTCCCTCCGTCACCTCAGGACTCTGCTCCTCCGGCTGCGCCTTGTCACTCCGTCCCACCGGCTCCTAAGGACTCCTTCCTCCCTCCGGCACAGCCTCCATCCTCTGTCGCTCCGGCTCCGCCGCGGGCCTCCGGATCTCCGCCTCTGCCTTGGTCGCCAGAGCCTAGGGCTCCGCCTTGGCCCTTCGGATCCTCGGTGTCGCCCTGGATCTTCGGCTCTCCATCTCCGCCTCGGGCTCCGCCTCCGTCGGTCGGCCCCCTGGAGTCATCAGCCCTTCCTCCACCATGGCTCCTCCCTCCGTCGGCTCCACCGTGGGTCGTCATCATGGCTGCGGTCTGGGTCTCTCTCTGCTTCTCCTGCTCTGGGTCCCTCCTGTTTCCTCCTTGGCTCCTCCCACCTTCGTCACCCCCCTGGACAATGTTGTGTTTATCTGAACTGTCTGTCCGGGCCATGGCCTCCTGGACTCCCCGATCCGCCATGGCCTCCTGAACCGCCCACCTACCCTCCTTTTTTTTTTTTTTTTTTTTTTCTTCGATGTTATACAGCGCGAGACGCGCCTATTTGGAGGGGGGCGTAATGTCACATTTATGTAAGTTCAGTTTTGGTTTCTCCCATAGTCTCCCCCTGTTGTTCTGTTGAATTTGGTTTCTTCCTTATTGTGTTCACCTGTCCTTGTAATTAGTCACCCTTTATAAGTCTGTTTGTATTCTGAGTTCTCTGTCGGTCCTTGATGTTGTTTGGTGTTCGTGGATGTTTCGCTGTGTTCCTGCCTGTTCCTGCCTGATTCGTATGAAGATTTATATTAAAGTAATTGTTTGTATCGTATATCGTTTCCCGTCTCGTCCATCCACCACGCACCGTAACACTTATCTAGCGAAACAATCAATTATTTACATAAAAAAATACGATTTAAATACTTTTTAATGCCAGAATATGGGGAAAATGCTGAAATGTTTTCCTCAAACAATTTCTTCACAACTGAAGAAAGAAAGACATGAACATCATGGATGACAAGTGGAGTTCTCCTTGTCTTATACTGACAAATATACAAAGAAGTCTGTTTGGCCTATACTTAATCAAGATACACTGAAGTACAATTGACTTGTAGTTGTTTAATCTTTTGACAGAGTGACCTTTTTCACACATGTGGGCTTTATTTAGTACTCCAGCATATGTTTTACATTAACTTTTGTTTTCAAGTTTATTATAGAATACATTTCAGCTTAACTTTGATTAAATAGTACAATGCTCGTAATTAACCTCATCTTTTTTGTACATGGTGCTAGTAACCCACACAGAAACGGATTTAGCTGGCTTTGTTGACAGCTCTTCTAAAGTATAAGAATATTGATATATGTGTAGTAGACATAGTAGTTAACTTACTTGAAGTACAGTTTAAGATATATTTCAAGTAAAACAAAATAGGAAGCATAGTAGTATACTTAAAGTGCAAAATATATAGTAATATAGTAAACTAAATATAACAAACTATTAAATGAAATATAGTAAACTAGTACTTTACTGAGACTTTACTGTACTTTCATAAACTAAAAAGTAGGCTATAAATATATGTCTAGTAGACCTATAAGTAACTTTGTAGTATTGTTCACAGTATAGTTGCAATGCAAAAGAAAAAGTAAAGTAGGTGTGTAAATAAAATGTACTATACAAGTATACTTCGAAAATATGTTTGCACTTGGCATTATTTAAATAAACCCAAAATAAATATATTTTTGTAAAGGTTTTCATCAACAAGACTAAAAAACTGTTCCACATGCACAATACTCATTTCATGTGCAAATATATTAGTGCAAAGGACCAAAAACTAGAAAGAAAATGGCAAATTATTTTTAATTCACAGTGTTTGATGTAAAATAAAGTAAAATAAAATTTTAAAAAATCAGTGCGTGGTCTTTTTAAGGGTGGCAACAACTTTTTGCCACCACTTCCATGTGTGACTTAATAGTACCTGATTCAACCAAAATCAAAATGCAGCTAATAGAGAGGTGTTTTGTTTCACTTCACAGAGTTTACTCTAAGCTGATAGAATCCAGACACTAAACTGACTTTCCTTTATAATCATGCATTATTTCATGTATGCTGTCTATGACATCAAAGAAAGCCTTGTTCAGTAGATGAAGACCTAATGCTGTTCTCAACACACAAAGGTATTCATGTAGTTACTTGCACAACAACATACTAATGTGCCAACTCAGTTTCTCTAATAGAAACTACATAAAGTATGAATATAATAAAACCAAGAGCATTTCCTTACCTTAACTTTCTTAGACATGTTCACTGTGGTGAAGAAAGGATGGTTACTACTGCCACTGTCCTTTTGATCAATAATTCAGGCTTGAATTCACAATGACTACATGTAGTTTCCAATTACAGTTATCAGGTTAGTGACAGACACTCTGTTAACAAACAGCCATCACGAAAAGTTTGGATCAGCATTTGTACTGTCATAAAAATGCTGGAATGTAAAGTAATTCAATTAACTAAACTCTATTGACTACAAGTTATTTTGGTTACATAATTTGTTTTTAAACCACAATAGTTGTGGTGTACTTCAAATTTAAAAAACTGTACTTTCGCATTTCATTATTAATTAAATGAAAGGCCACTTAAGTGACTTAAAGAGAGACACTTTTGACTATATTTGTTAACTTTACACTTTTAAAAAGTGCACTTTGTAATAATGTCAAATTAAAAGTTTTACTTTAAAGTACATTTTATATCAACGTTACATGTTTTAATAATCTTTTGTTGTGCCTCAAAGAAGAAGACTTATTTTGATGTGCTGACTAACATATGAAAACACATGCTTTTTTAATTTTAATTTTCACTTAATCTAAATTAACATGCAGTTAAGTGTCTGAAAACTTTACATTCAGTTCACACTTAAGTTTTTTTTTTTTAGGATATATTATTTCTGTAATACATACTATTTGCTTCTGTACTTAATTTTAAAAATGTTTGTGAACCACTAATCTTACATTTTGAAAACATATACCTCTAGTGAAAAAATAAATATATTAAATTATATTTAATATACATTTATTTCATGCTGAGTATACTACAAATATATTTACATAAAAATACTCTGCAATTGTACTTTTAGTATACTAAACTGGTATATTTAAAGTCTGTTAAGTTGGAACAACTAATTTTGTACTTAATGCACTTTAATTGTGCAGAAGTAGTTCTGAAGTCCAACTAAAGATATACTAAAGATATACTTTGTGCTAAAGTGGAACTATTGCAAGTATACTTTAAATATTTTGCATTTAAAGACTGATAATATTTAAAGATCACACAATCCTCATCAATAGTGACATTAAAACATATTTTAGGCTTAATATTAAGAAAGGTAGTACACCAAATACATTTTATTTACAATTTTTATATCAGGAAGTCTCAAGCCATATGTCAGTAATTATGTTAATAGACTTGAAGTATAAAATAAATGCATTTTAAATGTATTACTTTTTAACTAAGGACCTCAACCTTGCAATCAATATTTTTCAAAATTGCATCACATTCTAAAATTGATCATAATTCTCAACATGTGAGAACAAACCTAATATGTACCACAAAGGGGGCCGTGGTTTTGGATACAAATAATGCAGAAAATGCTCAGGTATAGGACTCAGAGCATTGCATAGGATACCAGCCGGCTCTGGTATGAAGATCCTTTTTATCAGCCAGCTCAAATGACGTGGCTTAAGTGGCCTAAATCACTAAGACCCTCAAAGACGCTAAAACAAATGAATCCAGTTCCTGGAGGAGATCCTGTGATATGCATCTCCCTCTCCAGCCCACTAGAGAGAGCCCTCGCCTGTATATTAAGGTACATCCATCAGTTTGTTTCACAACACTTGGTTGTTATATTTCTAGAGGTATTTCTAGGTTATCTGACATAAACGGGTAAGTTCACAGATAAGTAAATAGATATTCTCAACTTTAAGCTCTAAAACCTGAGGTTACAGTCAAGTTATATAAGTAGCAACAGCAACTTATTCTCTGAACAAAATCTGTTCTGGAGGTTACAGGGTTAATTTACTAAAGAGATGCTTTGAGACAGCACATATTCATGGGTATTTTGGAAGTTGCTCCAAATTATAATAATAATAATACTAATAGTAATAATAATAATAATAAAATCATGCTCGCTTCAGTGCAAAAATGAACTGATGTTTGAACCAACTAATCAAGGTCTTCAGACTCACTGGAAACTACCATGCAAGTGTGTTTGAGCTGGATGGAGCTGGTTTGTGCAGAGGATGCTGTCATGTCCCAGATGGAAATCAATTCATGAATAATGTGAACATGTCCTTGTGCGTCCTTCTTTCCAATTACTCAGACTAAGCATCCCTATGTCACATTCTGTGTGTTTTCAAATGAGAACTAATATAAAATATTAGTTTTCCACTAAACCATACACATTTGTGTGTGTGTGTGTGTGTATATATAACAGTTGTAATATGTGACGCATACATATCTGTTATTGTCTGAAAATAAGTTCTTTTGTGTTTCCTGATCAGTAGAGATTTTCTTTGATTGTGCAGGTCATTTTACCACTCATCTGTAGTGTAGTTGTATGAGAAAGCAGACAACTTTATTGCAACTTAAGTTTGCAATATTCAAGAATATTGCTGTGAATTAACTGCAGTAAATACAGCACATCCATCCATTTTCATCCATCAGCATCTCAAGTCATCGACAGGAAAATGCCCTGGATTTTTTATGTAGTCAAATAAGTTCGAATATAGAAAGTTTTATAAGAATTAAGACTGCACTTTTCGTCAGACTTACTGTCTTTCTTCTGTTGAACACAAAAGAAGGTATTTTGAAGAATGTCAGTAACCAAAAAGTTTTTGGCCCCCATTGACTTCCATAGCATGGAAGAAAAATACTATGGAAGTCAATGGCTACCAGCAACTGGTAACATTCTTCAAAATATCTTCTTTTGTGTTTAACAGAACAAAGAAACTCATACAGTTTTGGAACAACTTGAGGGTGAGACAATGATGACAACATTTTCTTTGTTTGATGAACTATCCTTTAATATGGGCTAAGGTTCGGTACAGAGTTATTACTAGTTATTATAGTAAATACATAGTACATACATGTTGAACGGGACTGTAACTTAAAATGCTACAGAATTATTTTAAACGTCAGCACACCTTCACAGAGAAACAGATGGTGCTGCAGCAGTGTTCAATATTCATCCTGTGAATGTTATTCAAGTCTTTGCAAAGTAGTGGCGTGTCCTTGATAAAAACAGTTTAGCAGATGGCCTCTGAATATGCAGTTCCTTCAAAACACCTTGCAGACATCACACGACAGACTGCGTTCAATTTTAACCACGCAAAACTTTTGATTAACATCAGTCCTGAAATGAAGTAAGTAAAACTTTTAAAATTATAAACCTTTTGCTCAACATAAGTGGCGCAGTGTTTTGTGGGTGATCTTGGTTAAAACTTGCATGTACACCAATGAACCAAACCTAATTCTGTTTAAAGAAAGAGTTCAACCAAAAATAAAAATGTACTCACCCTCAGGCCTTCCAAGATGTAGATGAGTTTGTTTCTTCACCAGATTCAGAGAAATGTATAATCTCATCACTTTCTCACCAGTGGATCCTGTGCAGTGAATGGGTGCCGTCAGAATGAGAGTCCAAACAGCTGATAAAAACATCACAGTAGTCCTCAAGTAATCCACTCCAGTCCATCAATTAACATCTTTTGAAGCCAAAAGCTGTATGTTAATAAGCAACAAATCCATCAAGATGTTTTTAATTTTAAACCATTGCTTCTGGCTAAAATACAAGTCTGTTATCCATAATATTGTTTTCTCCACTAAAAAAGTCCATCTCACCTGAATCAGGAGAGAAATCTGCACAGCTCAAGCTCTGTTTACAGGCCAAAACAGCTCTAAACAAATTGTGGATGGATTCTGGTGTGAAAGACAACAGGAGATGGACTTTTTCACTCAAGGAAGCATTTTTTATGGATTATGGAGTTCTATTTTGGCCAGTAGAGATGGTTTTAGACATTTGTTTACAAACACATTTTTTATTTTACAAGTTAATTGTTAATTTATGGACTGGAGTGGTGAGGATTGTTTGTGGATTATTGTGATGCTTTTATCAGCTGTTTGGACTCTCCAAATCTGATGAAGAAACAAACTCATCTGCATCTTGGATGACCTGAGGGTGAGTACATTTTTGCAAATTTTTATTTCTTAAGTTTTCAACTATTCCTTTCAGTTTAAAGGGACAACTACTTAAATAACACAGTGAAACTGCAAGAAGAGAAAATGTTTAAAAAATGCATTAAGTAGACCATCGCTACACAGTTTATTGATAGGACCTGACGCCATGAAATATTATATTTGCAGATAAACAAAAGATAAAAAGTCAGAATTTAGCAGAGGAACCATTTGCAGACAATATGGCCATTCTGTTGAGTTTATAATGAGCAGATCCTCCTCTGGATGGAGTTGACATAAAAGGAAGAGAGGTTTTGCATAAACACGAGAAAAAAAGTTGTTATTGATGTTATGAAATATTCATTGTTTGTTACCACAGCATGTGCTTCACACAACCTGCGTCAGCACAACCAAAGTTGCTTTAATTTTGTTAATACTGGTCATTGTCCTCAGACAACATGGACCAAAATTTTACTCAAAAAAATGTATTTTATGCAATAGTTACCAGGAAAGCACAGTAGTTTAATAACTAATAAAGATAATAAGCTGTAAGCATATAGCAGAGATATTGTAGTTAATTAAAACTAAAACCACACACACAAAACATTTCCCTTACTTGAAATAAAATAAAGGTTAACTGAAAAAAAAAAATAATTAAAATAAACTTAAACTTAGACTGAACTAAAATAACAAAAACTAAAATTGAAATAGAAATAGAAAAGACAAAAAACTATACAGACAATTGAAAAATGAAAACAAAAAAAATCACAAAATTACTAAAATTGAAAAGAAAATGTAAAATATAAAAATTAAACTATTTTAAAATATTATTAAATCTATAACATTATCGATAACATTACACATGGCATATAAAATAGTGGTACAGATTTGAGTTCATAAGACTTATAAACACAAATTACAGTATTTTTAATAAATGATTTCTGTCCCTCCATTGAAAGTCCATGCAGCCAAAACTTCACATGCTTCAAAATGTTCATAAACACATTGTAAATCATAATCCGGAATTGAATGTTTAATCCATGTCTTTAGAAGAGATATGGTTGCTTTATGTGATGAACAGATTTATTTTAAGTTTTTATTCACTTCGATCAATGCACATATATGCCAAATCCCTGTTGTCCTGCTTAAACATTGCTCAGTTCATCTGTTAAACAACAACACCAAGCTCAGCAATATGATTAGCAATGTAAAGGCACTCACTTGTCTGTGGATAACCATGTATTTGTAGCAAATAAGACCAAAAATGTAAAAGATAAACAGGGTATACAGTGTTGTGGATATTAATCCAGACATCTGTATTTATAAGACAGAGAGCAAATATTTTAGACTAAGATTTTTAGTGAAACGATCCAGTCAGTGCAGAGTCTGAGCAGGATACGGGTGTCAAATGAGTCATTCTAGTCATAATCAGATCTCTAGTTCTGTTGTCTTGTCTTATCTGACATGGTTTAACCCTCTGATGCCATGCTTCAATTCTGTAGAGGCTGTACACAAAAACACCGCACATTTACCACACACAGGTGCTGCATATATTTACTTGAGACTTGTGAGAAAAGAGCAGGGAAAATCATGCACTGATTCATTTAATTGGCACAGAAACCATTTTTGATGGTTCAGAACATTTGAAGTGGAAGCTGATTTCATTTGAAAAGACTTTTGATAAAAATAATGTAGGGTAGATATATCTGGTTTCAACAGTTTTTGGTTTTATCAATTTCACACAATATTTCAATCAATTTCTTTTTTTTTTATTGAAATTTGTATGCATCATGTGTTGTTTTAGTATTGAGATAATAGTTTTACATTTTCATTTTTATTTGAATTTTCTTTGTGTTTTGATCTTTAAGTACCAAAACATATTTTTAGATTTTACTTAATTAATAACCCTGGAATGTGTGTTGAATTTCTTGCATATTGTCTCTGTTCAAGCGTACTGTACATGATGTTCTGTTGTAGTAGTTATTGTTTAGTGTAATAATGTACTGAATTTTTGGCAGGCTCTTCTCTCTCACTCAGTCCACAGCATGCAGTGCTGACGAAAGTAATGTTCAAGTTTAATGTACCTGTTTGTGTTTAAACATGCATTATACACAAACTACTCTAATGGCTAGTGCTCTTTTTATTACACATATTTAACACCACAAAAAAAGCCACTAAAATGTTTATGAACTCAATGCTTTTAATAATATACAGCTATTAGAGACAGCTCACCCAATAATAATTATTTACTCACCCTAATGTCATTACAAATCTATATGAGTTTCTTTTGTTGAACACAAAAGAAGATATTTTGAACAATGTTGGTCATTAACAGTTAACGGTAGCCATTGACTGAGTAAACAAATACTATGGAAGTGAATGGCTACCGTCAACTTATTTTCATTTTTGGGGAAACTATCACTTTCAAAGACACTGGGCCTCACCTGGAGGTTTGAAAAAGACATTTTAGGGAATTTACGGAAAGATGCCTGCCTGAGAACAGTAAATATTTACTGCTAAATATTAATAATATTAATAAATAAACAAATAAATAGGCTAATGACTTGCATACAGCATTATGATGGCAAAGGGAAACTTATTTTTTGTGTTTCTTAACACACAGCGCAGTGAACACACTAAAAAGTGCACTTTGTCAAATATATACACTACCGTTCAAAAGTTTGGGGTCAGTAAGACTTGTAATAGTCTTTAAAGAAGTCTGTTATGCTCATCAAGGCTGCATTTATTTGATTAAAAATATAGAAAAAAAACAGTAATATTGCAAAATGTTTTTACAATATAAAATAATGTTTTTTATTTTAACATACTTTAAAATAGAATTTATTCCTGTGATGAAAAGCTGATTTTTTATCAGCTGTTACTCCAGTCTTAAGTGTCACATGATCCTTCAGAAATCATTCATATATGCAGATTTATTATTAGAATGATCAATGTTGGATAATATCAACAGTTGTGCTGCCAAATATTTTTTGGAACCTGTGATTTTTTTTTTTTTTTTTTTTTTTTTTTTTTTTTTTTCAGTGTTTATTCAAAATATAAATATTTTATAACAATGTAAATTATTTATTATTAACTTTTAATAAACTTTTAATTATTATCTTAATACATTCTTGGTGAATAAAAGTGTTAATTTCTTTAAAAAAAAAGAAAGAAAAAGAAACAATAAAAATGTACTGACCCCAAACTTTTGAACGGTAGCGTATATATATATATATATATTTTTTTTTAAATGTACTAAACTACAACGTGATATACAAGATTCAATATAAATTACATTATATTTGATTAAATGATAATACATTTTTATTTAATCGCAATTATAATGTATTTAAATGTCTGAAAACATTACAAAGAATTTGAATGTAAGTATATACTTGTAAAGTATGTTATTGCAGTAATACAATGTTTAAAAGTATGCTAAAGTGTACTTCTGTTTGACAAGGGCAATTTGAGGTCATAACAACATACACTGAAACTAACTGCAATTAACAATAGGGAAACCTCGAAAATGTAAGACACAAAGCAAGATAGTTAACACAACTACAGGTATTAGGTCTATTCCGTGCGACTAAATAAATTGATATTGTGATATTAATTGCACTTATATAGCATGATATGAATAATTTGCGATTGTATTTTGTATTTTAGTAGTTGTAAAGCTACACTAGCATCCAGGAAATATTTGTGCAGACAACATGTGGTTTATTGAAGCCGAAAGTTAAAGGCGTCAGTAAGTACAGTCAACTGGCCCATTGACGTCTCCTTATTTGACTTGGATTGCCTCACTTTGTATTTAGAAGGGCCGCTGCATAGTCTCCCGTTTGAAAAGGGTTCAAAGAACTTCAAAGTTTTCGTGGCGAGGCACGAAAGGCGCGTATTCCCAAAACCGTGTTACGGAGGAGTTGTTTTCATTGGACTTCCAGAGCGAGTGCGAAGTTGGAAAAGTTTCGTAGTAGCGAACGGCGATTTGTGATTTGTCCCCTCGGTTTGCCTCTAGATATCCTACACTGGAAGAGGAACTACCCCTGGAACACACATGGTACAACCCAATGCACCTTTTGATCATTCCAGCAGAAGCAGCAGCGACTGACTGTGGAACAACATTTCAAGGTTCTTGGTGGAGTTGCGGTGTCCTGATTTGAGTCGTGTCCGTACTTCAACTTAGCCCGTGTCCGAGCGGGATCACAGACGCCTTAAACAATGGTGTTTAAAGAGTTATGCATCTAATTCAGTTCATCTGAAGGGTGCTTATACTTCAAAGAGAAACATTTGCGAAATAAAGCGAGAGAGGATTCTTCACGATGAGACTCGCTGCGGTGCTTTGTGGCAGTCTTTTAACTTTCACGCTTCTCGCCGAAGGTAAGTGTTTCGTACTTCTTCGCGTCGGCTTTGAGAAGTAAACAAATCGTTACTTGTAAATGCGGTCGCAGTTGTGTCTGCACAACAGTCTGGATTGAACCGTGTGATCTTTAAAGAGTTACAGCAGACACTTAACACAAACACTAAACAAAACAAAACAGCAGTCGTGATGGATCCAAAGCGCGTTCAAGCAGAAAATCTTTATCAGAGATGAAACTGACACTATTATCTAGTTGTTGTTGTGTATAAATAATATTTGATCCACCGCGCAGAGAAATTCCCTCGATTGTTCGCTGGTTGAAACCAACTTGATGCCTTTGGTTCGCGTAAGCGTGCGTGTTTCTGCAATATAACACGTGAAGTCGGCTACCTTTCGAAAACCACTCTGTCTTTTAGAGAAGACACAATCGCCACTTGGTTGGAAGTCAGCAGTCGCCGCTCACTGTATTCGCAACATGTTGGAACAGCCGCTGCACGCGGGCAGGAATGTAGCGACTTCAAAGCGCAGCTTCGGCCTTAATAAAGAAACGCACGGGTACCGCTTTGACAGAATTACACACGTAAACTGAGTGTTGCATCGGTGGAAATGCCGTGTACTAGATGGCTAGGCCTGTAAATGTCAACTAGATGTCTTCCCTTGTATGTCAGGAAACAAAAGACCCTTGGAGCGATTGCAAAAAGCGTGCGTAAATGCAGCTCTGTGAGTTTCGTGATTCATTGTATGCTTTCCAAACAATTCCAGCGCTTACATAACACTAATTATATGCATCTATATTAGCCATGTCTTATACATAGTATGTTCACATTAGACTGACATATTGTCCGTTTTCAAATGTAATGTTTCGCTACAGCTGGATGTCATGTTCTGTAACATAGGTATATCTAAACTTTGACACATTGTTTTCTAGTGTTTGACAGTGCCATTTAAAGTACACCTCATGTAGGTGATTGTGCATGTAAATGAAAGTGCATTGAGGCTCACACACTTTCCAGAATGTTGATCATGTTTTATTTGGAGGTAAAAGGTTTGGCAGGACATTTAAGCTAGTATTTTCTTTGGTTTAGTCACTTGAGCGATTGGTTTCTTTTTGAAAGTTTTTTTTCTTTTTTGCAAATCATTGCATATGAATTGACCACCCGTACATATGCACTAGTACTATTTAATTGAGTTTTGTATTGAGAGAGATTGCATAAAAGCATGCTGTAAGTTTTGTGATTCATTGTATGCTTTCCTTAATTTCAGTGCTTGTGTAACTAATTATATGCATCTGTGTTAGTTGTGTCTTATATGTTATATTCACATCATACTGACAAATCCTTTATATTCAAATGTAATGTTGTGCTAAAAGTTGATGTCATGTTTAATATACACTGCGATTTTCCAGGATTTGGTAGTGACATTTATTTAAACTACACCTCTTTTAGGTGTTTGTGCATGTAAATGAAACTGCATTGAGTGTCACACTATTCAGTATGTTGATCATGTTTTATTTGGAGGGAAAAATTTATAGGTTTGGCAGGACATTTCATCTACTATTTTGTTTGAGTTAGTCACAGACATTGTTTGATTTCTTGTTAGAAGTTTTTCTTTTTTACACATCATTGCATATGAATTGACCGCTCATACATATGCACTAGTACTATTTAATTGAGTTTTGTATTGAAAGAGCTTGGAAAAAGCATGCTTAAGTGCAGCTCTGTAAGTTTCGTGATTCCTTGTATGCTTTCCTTAATTTTAGTGCTTATGTAACTAATTATATGCATCTATGTTAGTCATGCTTTATACATTATATTCACATCATGACAAATCCTTTATATTCATACGTAATGTTTTGCTACAAGTTGATGTCAAGTTTAATATACACTGTGATTTTCAGGATTTGGAAGTGACATTTACTTAAACTACACCTCTTTTAGGTGATGCATGTAAATAAAACTGCATTGAGGCTGCATTCAAACTGCACTAGTACTATTTATTTGAGTTTTGTATTGAAAGAGCTTGGAAAAAGCATGCGTAAGAGCAGCTCTGTAAGTTTTGTGATTCCTTGTATGCTTTCCTTAATTTTAGTGCTTATGTAACTAATTATATGCATCTATGTTAGTCATGCCTTATATGTTATATTCACATCATACTGACAAATTGTTCATATTCAAATGTAAAGTTTCGCTACAGTGTGATGTCATGTTTAATACACACTGTGATTTCCAGGATTTGGCAGAGACATTTATTTAAACTACACCTCATGTAGGTGTTTGTGCATGTAAATGAAACTGCATTGAGTCTCACACTATTCAGAATGTAGATCATGTTTTATTTGGACGTAAAACTTATAGGTTTGGCAGGACATTTCAGCTACTATTTTGTTCGAGTTAGTCACATAGACATTGTTTGATTTCTTTTTAGAAGTTTTTTTTTGTTGTTTTTTTTTTTTTTTTTTTTTTTTACAAATCATTGCATATGAATTGACCGCTCATACATATGCACTGGAACTACTTAATTGAGTTTTGTATTGAAAGAGATTGCAAAAATCATGCTTAAGTGTAGCTCTATGAGATTTGTAATTCATTGTATACTTTCCTTAATTTCAGTGCTTTCAGTGTAACTAATTATATGCATTTATGTTAGCCATGCCTTATTTTTACATCATACTGACAAATCGTTCATACTGCAATTTCCAGTTTTTGGGAGTGACATTTACTTAAACTACACTTCATTTAGGTAATTCTGCATGTAAATGAAACTGCTTTGAGGTTCACACACTATTCAAAATGTAGATCATGTTTTATCTGGAGGTTGACATTTTTTAAGGTTTGGCCAGGGCATTTCAGCAACAGTTGAGTTAGTCACATGAACATTTTTCTCTCTTTGCAAGACATTGCAGAAGAATTGACTGCTACTTGATTGAGATTTGTATTGAAAGAGACAAATTTCTGACCAGTTAGGAAACAAAAATCAAGATTAATGTTCCACAAATCCACATTCTGCCTGACTTTTAAACTTCTTGCTGTACGATATTGGTTTTACAACGTTGTCATTAATGTTAAAGGTAATTTATAAATAGTGGTCTAGTTGTTCCGAGATGCTGAAACCCATGATGATGATTCTTTGGGGTTTTCTTAAGCTGACACTTCCTTGATGCTTGCTGCTTTTATAGTCACTGGCATCCATATAGCTCTATCAGTGTCCTGCTTACAAGTGTATGGGCTTTTTATATAGTGTGTGAAAATGTGTGGCAGTGTCTTAAGTTTCTCACAGCCCCCCTGGGCATTAGATCTAATGTCGTGATCCCATTCAGCTACTCGTAAGATGCATATATATGCTCCTAATTGCCGTAGGAGGCTTGCCGTCAAACACCTAAGGTAGAGCCAAGTAGCATTTTTAGCGGTGCAACGAAAAGAAAAATTGAAGAAATTTTACTTAAATAGATGGAAATGTCATTATATAGGAGAAATAGGCTTTTGAAATTCTGAAAAGAAGGAAAAGTATGTCAAAATACTAAATATTTAAAAAAAAAAAAAAAAAAAAAAAAAAAAAAAAATTTAAAAATACAGCAGAAAACAGGTTGTCAAGGCTAGATAATCAGTCAGATGTCAAAGACATCCGCATCATGTCATCAGGTAGTTTGGAAACATTTGCACAGACGTTTTTGTGTTTTCTCTTTCTTCTTGGTTTGGGAAGCCTGTATTTTGATTGATTATCAAATTATCTGTTTTATTTTTATTAATTTTTTTTTATCTACTCAAGTTAGTATTGTATTGTGAGACGATTATCTGTGCTACTCTGTTTTGCTCTTCTACAACACATCATATTACAGAAATAGACTGATTCAGACTTAATATGTTAAGAAAATGCTGTGAGCTCTTCATGACTCTAGAACTGTTGTGAAGTACCTGTTTTGTGGACACTAGAAGATTGACTTAAAGCAGCAAAAATGACAAGCTTGAGACTTGGACATTTGGTTGAAAAGATAAGTTAAAAAGGCTTTTTAGATCATGGTCTTTCAGTAAGGGACCTAGTGTCTGCATGTTAGTACATGTTTGATAGTTAATGCAGTAATCAACATTTATGGTGCACTTTTCTATGTTTGCTTTGGAGGGTCAATGTAAATTATGGCAAAATAATCCTGTGTCTAGAGGTGGGTGATATGATGTTTCATTTCAAATTTATTTGTTTTATTTTATTTTGCTATTTAAAATAAGGATAAAGTAGCAATTTACAAAAAAAAAAAAAAAAAGGATTTGTCTAACAGTTGCGTTCACGTAAGAGATGCTACAGAAATTGAATAAGCAAATGTAAAAATCAACTGCATAAATTTCACTGCATGCATTAAATATAAATTAATCCTTATTGGAGCTAAAAAGGTTATTCAGTCAAGTGCAGATTTTTTTTCTTTTGTTGTTTGTTTAACATCAAGGACACAGACAGGTATATTAGGCTGCTGTCACTTTAAGACCTCAAGCATTAATCCAGCATATCGATACACACATTGCAGATCTGATTTTCCTTCCCAGTCATTTACGTTCACTTAAAACATAATCATGTTTACATGATTTCTCACCAAGATGCCCATTTTGACAGTGATTTTATGCAGTCTTTGCTTCATGAATACATTCATTTATTATAAACAATATAAAACCTCTCTCGAGTCATCTCACACCTGGCAGTGTCTCACGTGACAGCTTGTAATCAAATTTAGAAGGAAAAGTTTCTTATTTTAACTCTGTACATCATTCGCTTTGTCAGAGTGTCACACAGAGCGCAGAAACCGTAGAGTGTGGTACAATATTTTTGCATTTAAATCTAGCAGAAAATTACAGGATTATCAATTATTTTAGATTAACTTTGTTCTGTACTTCATCTGTGTCACTGTGTCATATTAGGTGTGCTGAAAAAGATATAGCATGAATTTTTTTATATGAATGTGCTTTCCAAATTTTCAACAAGATGGCTTTTTAAAGAAACCCCTGTTTTAGTGCAGTGGTTGATTTAACAAGTGAGTAGGCAGTTCAAGTGCATGAGTGTTTATACTACAAGCACACTGGGGTTAGGTGTGTTTTTGACCACCTGTGAATGTGGGCTAAAGTGGACAGAAAAGTTCATTTCCATTCACGCTCGCGCTGGTTTTTGCTGCTTAGCACTGTTCTGTTTTAGAAAGAGGATGTGGTGTTGTGCTGATATTTTCACCCTGTGAATAGGTATTTTTATTTTTGTGCAGTGCATAAATGCATTTAGAAGGATTTTCAGTCCTTTCACATCACACTAAAAAGTACTAAAAAAATTTAACCGTGGTAAAGATGAGCTATGCATGATTTTACTAAACTTGGGCTCAGAGTAGGGCTGCACCAAAAAAAAGCCGGTTCTTTGATTAGTAGTATATCTCCATCACGTGCGTTCAGTGGTAGCGGCAATGAATACACAGAGCAGTAAATCACTGACAAGTTACGCAAAATCACATTCACAATCGAATGCGATTCATCTGCAATTATGAACGCTATATTGCGTAGCTTGTCAGTGACTTACGGCTCTCTGTATTAATTACCGCTCCAGAAAAAAAAAAAAAGAAGCCTATTCACAGGGTGAAATTATCAGCACAACACCACCTCCTCTTTCTAAAACAGAACTGTGCTAAGCGACAAAACCGGCTTTACTGACAAGATGCGCATGACAATCGCATCTGATTTATGCAACCCTAGCTCAGAGGTAAACTGCTGGGGTGACATTTCTGCAGAATTATATTGCATTGCACCTTTCGTGACACTTTCAATGTCAAATATCCAGTGAGTGGTGCTAAAAGCAGATGCAGAAAGATTTTATGTTGGCTGTTGGACATATTGTGGCATTAGAAAATGAAATGCCCAGTGAGTGGCACTAAAAGGTTGATGCTCTATCGCATTTGAAAATAAATAACGTACCACCCACGATAAACCTTACTGATAGTGTTTACAAAAGCAAGTGTGGGCTAAAAACTAGGGTTGGGTATCGTTAGAATTTTATCAATTCCGATTCTGCTTATCAGTTCCGATTCTTTACGATTCCGATTCTTTTTGATTCCAATGTGAATAAAAGATGATATCAAGCATATTTATTCTATTTCTTTTTTGCTAAACATTTAGTTGCAGCTGGATACCATGAACAAAAATCAACAGGCTACATAAAAACTAAATTTACTTAAGAGCTGTTTGCAAAATAGAGCTGCATGATTCAGGATAAATTGGGTTGTTGTTGTTGTTTTTTAAATGGAAGTTGTGGTTCTCTTACGATTCTGAAGAAAAAGAAAACGTTAGACAGCTAATCAAAATCACTGATTTAGGGATTCACTCAGGATTTACTTGGTTCATTACTTGATGAATTCGTGTTTTTGAATGAATGATCAAAGACAAATACATAATTAACAGGCCCCCTTTCGCCACCTACTGGCATAACGACGTAATCGATAAATTAACATTATTTGAAATGTCAAATTAACTTTGAAAAGGATGATTTACTCTATTTTGATCTCTACCGTACATATCAGAGTTTATATCCGGACTATAAACTCTTATCCCAGTACTTCTGTGATTATTTGAATGTATGTAACACAGAAATAATGAACTGTGTGGCTGAAAATACTGTGAAACTGTTCATATACATCATTCATATAGCCTACATGACAGTGGCTCTCTTTGGGTCAGCGGCAGAATGAACGCAGATTTGAATGTTCAAATCACACTAGTATGATCGTATGCTCCACGGAAAAAAGGCTGAGAAATCAGCAGATGAGTCATTGTAATTTTCATTGTAATTATCCTGTATCCGATTCCTGACCTTAAGTATCCGATTCTGAATCAGAATCGATTTTCGATACCCAACCCTACTAGAAACACATTTGCTGAAGCAACCATGCCATTTTAACTTACTTTTACAAGTTTTTGATCCCATTTATTAAGGGTCATGGTTTGTGTTTCACAGTATTTGTACCCGAGCACTTCACATCACGATTGCAGTGCTGTACCGGGTGCGCTACTGAGCAAGTTTACTACATCAGAAAAGCCACACACGTGGATTATGGTTATGTGGGGCAAACATTAATCAAGTGTTTATTAATTGACATTTAATGACATCCACAGTCAAGAGAAAAATAAAGGTAAAAAGATCATTCAAATGTGCATAATTGTGTAATTTAAGAGAGTATGCAACATTAGTATGTGCATCGGGAAGGTGTTTAGTGTCCATAATGGCAAATTACTCTTTTTAATCGCTATCTGTTGTATTCATTAGTGTGTTCACAATGGCTGGCATTCCTGGTGTTTAAAGAAACCATTCTGAATCTAGAACAGCTATAGAATGAAGCAGTAAGTAATTTTATTTACTGGGTGCATTGTGTCTAATGAACTCTCACTACTCTTTTTCCCAGGCTGTCTCTGTCTTTCTTTTTCTCTGTCAAAGGCTTTCTGTGTCCTTGGCCTAGAAATCTTTCACTCATCCATGTCACGTTCCGTGGTCCCTCGTTTTCTAAACCCCTTCTCCAACCCCCAACACACACACACACACACAGAAATACATTCACACCACTATGTCTGCATACTCTCAACCATCCAAGAGGCCTCAGCAACAGGCTCTATTAGAGAGACAATATGGGTTTCTAATAGTAATAGTCCTACAACACAAGGCTTTAAGTAGCAGTATGCAAGTTAAAAGCTCCACTCACTAATGAAGTCAGAGAACTTAAGTGGTCCTTTAGTGTTGGGACAAAATGTCCAAACAAGCCAGCCTCTCTGCCTAGAAGTATAGGATGTATGCAAACAATAGCTTTTGACTCGGTGTAGTGTCCCTGTTTGTTTTTTCTGCAATCAATAACGAGGCAGTTAGAAAAGGGTTGTCAGATTAAAAAAAAGTGGTGTAGAATTTACAAAGAAATAGCAAGGAACACTGAATTATGCAAAAAATATTACTAATAATGCGTGTCTCAATATTTAATAGCTGAATTTGCCAGCATTAAATGCATTAAACATTAGTTTTGGTCTGGATTAACACTAAACTGAACTGTAAATATACTAATCTTAACAAATACAGCGTTATTGTTACCATGTTAAGTGTCTGTTTTTGTGCATTTTATTTTCAAAGAGCTGCATTAAATGCTTTCACCCAAGTTTTTACCATTCAAATTGTTCCTTTCTCTTGCTTTGTGTGGGTTGTGATGGATATGTTTTGAAGAATGATGGAATGTGTGGGTTTTGAAAAAGTGTAATGAAAGCATTTTGAGGAGGATGGGGATTCTTGTGATTCTCATATGCTTTTTGATGATAATTGCTAATTCCTGCTTCATGATTTAAAAATTAGCTAGAGCTAGAAATGTCCTTTTGTATGGGAGGTTTCAGAGAAGATTAAGAGGTACTTTTAGAAAAACTAACAGCCTCAGGGAACTGAAGCAAGTGTGTTACATGTGTTGCATTTTTAGTGGCTGTACATGTGATTGGATGGTTTGGACAACAGTAAATTAGGGATAAATGACTATCAGTTTCTTCATATCTTTGTTTGATGTGAAACATGCATGACCCCTAAACCTAATTGATAGCATTAGTGTTAAAAGCAAAAGTGAAATAAAATGCATTTATTGAAGCAACCATGCCATTTAGCTTGCTTCTACGTGTCTTTGAGCTTTCGTGACTCGTACCTGAGCATTTCGCATCTCAAGTGCAATGCTGTACCGGGTGCGCTCCCGAGCAAGCTTACTACGTCACAAAAGCCAAACATATGGAGGTGGTTATGTAATGTAAAAATCAAAATGTTTATTTTTAAAAATCATGCACTATGGTAAAAGTGTTTTGAGTTCATAACATAGTATTATGCAAGAAACTGTAAATCATAAATTCTGTAAAAAAGGAATACACTTTGTTGGTGTTTTACTGCCTCTAGTGTTCATTTCTGCTGGAAACTGCAGTTAATTTTATGTACGGGTGAGTTTTGTATAAAGTAGGTAGGTGTGTAATCTGTAAAATCTCCTAGGCATGAGTGCCCCTAAACAAAAGATGTCAGCATATCATTGCATCAAGTGTTTTTAATATCCCTTGATTTTAATGACCTCCTTTACAGCTGGTATTAAGATTTGTCTCGAGTCACCCAATCATAAGTAGACAACTCTAAATACAGTCCTAGAATGTGATCCAGTTACTCAAACCACATTTAGAGGTAGACAGAAACACACGCATATGTGGTGTAACTGCTCTGATGTGCCCTGACAACACTGAAGAACCGCCTACTCACCTGTCAATCAAAAACAAGAGCTTTAAACTGTGACTGTTATGTTTCTCTTTGATCTTGTTCTCTTCTGAAGGGCCAGATGTATTTAAATATCATTCATTCTCGGAGAGATTAATGTTACCTTTTGATGAGTTTGGAAATTGCAGTTACCACGCAAAGTGAGTTCAAGTGGTTTTGGCTGGAATAAAACCGAGAGGGCCGATTTCATCTTTCTTTCTCTTTCTTTTACTTCCCAGCAAGGACAGGAAGGTTTTATTAGAGCTAGTAAAACAAAATGAAGAGCAAATGATGCACATAATATCACTGATGTCATTGTTCCTTGAATGTTTGTACGTGTGCTGCCAGTAAATTATGGAAAATGTTGCTTTGTTGTTCGAGCACATACGTTTTTTTTTTTAATAATGTTTTATTGTTGGAGAATTTGATCATTAGAATATGTTTTACAAGAAAACACTATTTCAGACTTTCCACTTCAAAATAAGACGTTTAAAGGTGCTGTATGTAATTTTTTTGACTGTACTAAAGCATGAAAACATCATAATACGTTTGCAGATATTCAGGAAACATCCAAAGTTCACATACTTGTTTCTCTGAAAAACAATTTTACAGCCAGTTATTCTACTTGGAGAATGTGCATTTTTGTTTTGGTCTGTGCGTTCTGCCCACTAACAGTTTACCCAATAATATTTCAACAGTCTGGGTTGCCAGTTTGCAGAAAACATAGCATATTGCAGCCATGGAAGTGAGCAAACGTTATGGGTCAGAGATCACAGATTGTACCAGACCTAAAAAGCCTCAGCCTTCATCTAAAAAGCTCTTTGAACATGGGCATAATAAAACATGGTTAAAGCACCTCATCACTGTACAGTGTAAGGTTCGTCGCCTTCCAGTGTCAGGTGTGCTCGTTCCTGTTGCGTGTCCTCAATCTGGCAACCCATGTTGCCAGATTGAATATGAGGAGGCGCATTTAATGTGTTAAAGGGGTCATTGGATGCAAAGTTCACGTTTGCATGTTGTTTGAACATTAATGTGTGTTGGCAGTGTATGTACAGATCTACCCTATAATGATAAAAATCCATGCAGTGGTTTTTAATTAGCCTGTAAAAATAATATCCCCTTTTTCAGATCGAGCCGTTCTCAGATGCCTGCTAGAGTGGCGTCACACCGTCAGAGGCCGCTCCCACGATAGTTGATTGACATGAGCGTCTTTCCTCAGACCCGCCTTACATCAGCTGTAACAGTCTGACCTCCATTGTTTCGATGCCGGAGCAGGGGTGTAAGTTAGACAAGAATATTGCTGGATGTAATAATGAACGTAGTGGTCGTCATTTACTCCCGACATCTGAGCCGCTGAAGATGCAGTGGATTACGTTTGTTTGTGAGGGGAATGTGCCTCCCGATCTACATATATCCGTCTATGTTCACACTAATCATTCATAATCCAGCTGTATTTACAGCAGAAGTGAGTATAGGGTTTTTATTTAATGAATCTTTGCGATCGCTTTTCCTAATAACATGCTAGTTATCAAGTTTAGCGGCTAAACGCGGCTAAATAAAATAAGTTTAAATAAGTAAACCGGCTCGTCACTCCACAGAGAGAAGAGAGGGGCGGGACGAGCAGAGCTCATTAACATTTAAAGCAACCTCGACCAGAACAGGATGATTTTTGCTGAGCTGATTTTGGCAAGGTAAAAAGGGTGTTGTTTTACACAACTATTGAGAATTTTTAACCAAATCATATCATAGACTTTTCATTTAAACCCTAAAGAATCATATCAACTGCAAATACAAAAATGCTATTTCTTTTTCTGAGACTAAATATCTAAATATCTAAAACCTTCTTTTCAAGCTACAACCGCCAAACTCTGGACAGACCTTCTGATTTAGACAAAAATACAAAAGATACAAAAAGAAGCAATCTTTTGCTAGCAAAGCTTAACGACTATTCTAGTACAACGTGCTAAATCCTACTGGCAGCATGGTAATTTATGTTAGCAATGTGCTAATAATGTTAACAATGTGTTAAAACGCGTTAGCAACGTTAAATCATGTCAACGTAATAAATCATGTTAGCAACATGCTTAACATGCTAGCAACTTGTGGTAAAACTTGCTAGCAAAGTGTTAAAACATGGTTTTAATGTTAATTTATGTTAACAGCATGTTAGATCATGTTGTTTTAACATTTTAGCAATGCGTTAGAACAAGTCAGTAACATTCGAGTACAATCTTCAAAGCCAGTTTATCAGTTTATTTGACTTTATCAAGCCAACCTCAAAGTTTACAAACGTTACTCATCTATTGATGAAATTCACTAACAATTTCTGAGTGAAATGTGCTTCAAGTTTTATTTGCTATTCTGCATCAGTACACAAAATGTGCAAAAACTAAACCGAACTGAATTAAGCTATTGATGGCTCTGTCATCTTCTGTAGAACTGCTTTACAGCTAAATTGCATCTTGCAACATCAACACTAGAATAGAACTCAGTTAACTCGAGCTGAATAATGACACTGTTGTCATTTTCAGCAGAATCTGAATCTCCATAGATGAGTAATTCCTCTATTTCCCTGTTTATCTCTGTGAGTCTGCTTTGCCACAGAATTGTATAAAGGCGCTATATAAAAATGGACTTGACTGATGATTTTCATTTTGATTATGCATCCCAAAAAAAAAGTTAATCGGATGACTAAAAATGGTGTCTGTGCTATAGTCCGATCACTGTAAATCTACAATTCGTTTCCCACTCTTAAATTTTGTGTTGTTTTGTCACTTCTTTCATGGTCTTGTTCCAGCTCTGTAGCTTTTCTTCCAGGTAGCAGAGCCTAAAGACCATGAAAACCATGGCAACAGTCTATTCTATGCCATTTTGCAGCAGGATTTCCAGTCTGCTCAGTAGTTTCTTCACTGGCACCGACTGCACAGAAAAGAAGTGTCAGAAGCACAATGTATTTATTAAAATATATTAAAGCAGCTGCTGGAGTCGTCATGCTTTTTGTGGCTTCCTCGACTACTCGTAAACCATTTTTTAAGCCTCATCACCGTATAAATGTAATAATCTAAGTTATGGGATGATTATTGCCGTGGTTGCTTAGCAACGGGCATATGAGATTTACAAATGTGAAATCTCAGACTACAAACCATTTGAGCTGCGGCCTTGAAATTTCTCTCTCATGTTCTTCTCTCACATTTGCAATTAGGATTCATGATTTTTAACTAATTTCCCACCTCTAAAGTCATAAAGTCACATCAAATCCACATCAAATCACGATCAAATGCTTTGCAGTGAGTAAAATTTGGTATTCACCAGTCACAGTGAGTGATCGACCAAATATTTTTGTGCTCAAACTAATATTTTTATCTGTATTTATTTGTAGTTTACTCATTTTGGTTTCTAAAGGATCACTGGAGCTGTGTTGGGTGTAATGTATTAGTAAGTAATTAATTACTGTAATTGAAATAAATTAAGTAAGGGATTACTTTTAATTCTTCTGTGATTTTAATTATATTTACTAATGTAATTTTAGGCTATAGAAAAGTATTATATAAAAACAATAGTGGATTAAAACATCTAATGTATGTTTTTAACACCCTCCTTTTAAATACTTTCGATAGCTCAAGTCTAATTTATAAGAGTATTTTTATCAAAGAGTATTTTCAATGATTTTCTATTGTTAAACTGGTTGAGGATGATATGGAATTTAGAAATTAATTAGTTATGATTTATAGAGTGTAATTAGCACAATAATGTAATTACATTGTTGGAGATTTATTTAGCTCATAATTACTTTTTTGGTGTAACTTACTCAACTGCACTGGGGTGAAGATGCTAAAAAAAAATCTGATTTGCATTACAGGAATAAATGACATGTTAAAGTATATTCAAATGTAAAGTAGTTATTTCAAATTGAAATAATTTTTTACAATATTACTGTTTTTACAGTATTTATGAGCAAATAAATGCAGCCTTGATGAGCAGAAGAGACTTTTTTTTTTTTTTTATTCGTATTGTCGTTTGAATATTCGCTTGACTTTTTGTCTTTCCAAACTTTTCCTACATTATAGTTCTTTAAATGAGCCTCCTTTGTCCTATGTAATATAATTCGATAAAGTGATCCGAAGGCTTATGCCCCTTTGAATTTGTCTTGCATTGCACATCTTCAGCCTATACATTTTGCTCTCTAATGCTTCACGTGTTGCTTTGGGTTTATGTCTCATTGCACTGACTGAGAACAAGGTTGTTTGTTCACAGAAGATTGCAGCTGACTCTGATTCTGCAAATTTCCCATGCATGTTTGATAGTACAATACATTTTACAATGCCAAGTTGTTTAGTTTGTTTAATAAAGTTTTGTTCTTAAGTAGATGAGACAAATAATGCCACGTCTTTGCTAGTGTCGCATGGTCTACTGGTTCTGTGGTAGTTTTGCGGTATCCAGACTTCAAAATACTGTCCGGTCACGGTATTTTGAACTCAGTTGTGAGACTTATGGCTCAGGCAGAAATGAACAACAAAGCAGCATTCTTGAGATGCTTTTTCAAAGATGAATTCCTTTGACCTCACAGGATCTTAAAGTGCAGAAGACATGTTACAAGACACTGAAAAAAACCCAGAACTGATCAGTGGCCAAATATGTCTCGTGAATATGCACACTGACCAGCAATTAATGAAATATAAGTAAGAAAACTACCTTAATGTGCATTACTCACCGCATTATTCAGAGTTTTTGTCTTAACCAGCTGCGACGGCGATAAGCGCCAAGTGACAGGTGATTTCTATTTTTGGAAAGGTTTCCTTTTCTGGACCGCTGACAGCTCAGGTACTTATTGGATTTTATGTCAAATTAAAATGGGGTCATTTCATTTTGAATATCATTGTTAATGATGACATAACATAATGAAAGTGACAATGGGTAATTTACCTCTGATTTTGAAAATAACAAACAAACGTGTATTGCACAACAAAGATTGTATCAGTCAGTATGCATTTTCAGGAATAATAAAATGCTTTAATTGTTATTAATTTAATTATGTTCTTATGCATTTAAGTTGCAAGTGATTTGTGATTTGAATTTGTCACGCCTTGTAGCCATCTCTTGACAGATTTTATTTTATTTTATTTTATTTTATTGAAAAAAAAAAAAAAAGACAAAATGGTTTATCTGGAACTAGCTAAACTATTTTTAAATGTGTCATTCCAAGTTTCACAACAACAACAATCACGATTCTAATATATGCCAGAACTAAAACAAAAACCATAAAAATATTTTTGTTATTTGAAACGATGTAAGCTTTAAACTAAATTTATAGAAATAAAAAAAAATGTTATTCTTTTACTTTGTTGCCATTTAATTTAACTTGATGTACTGAAATAACAAAACTATATAGGCATATTTGTTAAAAAAAACAAAACGCAACAAAGTTTGTTAAATAACCAATATTAAAATACAAACAAAGCATTACCAAAAAAAAAAAAAAAAAAAAAATTAAATTAAAAGTATTAATAAAAACTACACTGTAATTTTTCAAAGTTGTAAATAATACAAATACTATTTTAAAATACTATTTTAAAGATTTGACATTTAATTCAGTGTGTTACACATCATTTCTGTGTAATCATTTATGTAAATACTAGCCATTTCTGAGTGAAAATTGTTCCTGCACCATTTTTTCAGCGTACAGTAGTAACAAAAACTATGCAAACTGTAATGAATGAATGGGCTCTTGCAAACAAGCAGAATGGGTGGTATCATGATACTGCTTGGCATGGTGATCCTTCAGCTGCTATGTTGCTGAGACTAAATGAAGGTGTCGTGGCACCCTTAGTCTCCAGTGCTCGGCCAGCGTCGGGATACTGTATGTCTCCTGCAGGTTTCACAGTGAATCATGGGGATTTGGGCTGGAATGCTGTGAATGTGCCAGTGTTCCTCAGCCAGTCTCATACGTAAGCCTTCAGTTACAGTCCTGACAGGTGCCGTGGCTTTAGTGCAGCGTGTGCACACTTTTATCTCTGCGGGTGTGTGTTCGTCAGGCCCCGCTTTGTGTGCTTGCCGTTTGACATGCACAAACCTTACTGCATGTGTCCCCAGACTCTGTCCTGTGTGTGTGAGACAGGTGCATGGCGCGGTCCAGTTGCTGGGCAGTCGTGGCAGCGGACAGAAAAAAATGGCTCATTTGGTGCCTGGCTTCATAGTCAATGGTCAGATATTTTCCATTGGCAGCTTGCCCTTACTTCCACCCACCCTCGCTTTTTATGTGGTATTCTTTGAACTCTTCCCACACAGTCTGACATACAAAAAGAGGGTTATACTTTTATTTCTAATTATTCTAAAACACTCTAAAATTAGTGTTTCTGCTCAGTTGCCATGGTATTTATATGCCCTATCGAATCCATCTGCCAGGCCTAGTTTTCTAGATTGCATCTCAATACAATGCATTTTATGGAATTCATGTTGTGCAGCACTTCCTCATTCACTTTGGTGATAATGATTACAGTATATGTTCAGATCTTTAAAGCTTTGTTGTGAACTTAATCTTTGGTAGCAATAGCCAAAAATACATTGTATGGGTCAAAATTATTGATTTTTTTTTTATGCCAAAAATCATTAGGAAATTAAATAAAGATCATGTTCCATTAAGACATTTTGTAAAATTCCACTGCAAATTAAGTTTTGATATATTTCTGATTAGTAATATGCATTGCTAAGAACTTATTTTGGACAACTTTAAAGGAAATTTTCTCTTTTTTTTTTTTTTTTTTTTTTTTTTTTTTTTTTTTTGCACCCTCAGGTTTCAGATTTTCAAATAGTTGTATCTTGGTCAAATATTGTCCTATCCCAACAAACCATACATCAATGGAAAGCTTCATTAAAATTAGATTATCTATATATGTGTATGTATATATACATTTAACATGTACTTAATTGTATGTTAATTGCATTAAATAAAAATGCATTATAGTTAATACATTATAGAGTGCTTTTTTTTTGACTAAGTACACTTAAAGTGGCATATTTATATAAATTAAGATTTGAACTGAACTATAATATTTTCAGACAGTTGCACGTTAACTGCATTAAATGAAACTCTTGTTAGTTTACATTTAATTTCAATGCAGTGCACTTAGTTTACATGTATATTAAATACATTTAGTTGACCTTAAGAGTGCTGTAAGTACACTTAAGTGGCTTTTATTTTATGAATATTATATAATAATATTATATCTGTGTATGTATTAACACACTTAATTAGATGTCAAATGCAATAAATGAAAATGCATTGTAGTTTAATTGTAAAGAGCATTTGTTTACTTTAAGTGCACTTAAACTGGCTTATGTAATTCAAAATTTGAAGTATACTACAAGTGTATGTTTAATACAGTATTACAACAGAAGTGAACATAATATTTTCAGACATTTGTTTGCATGTCAGCTACATTAAATGAAGCTGTATTAGTTTAAATGTATATTAAATGCAGTTTACATGTGTATTAAATACATTTAGTTGAACTTAAGAGTGCTATTTGGACTCTAAGTACACTTAAGTGGCTTTTATTTCATTAATAGTTTATTATCTTCAAATATAGTTTACTAAATATATAAGAATGTACATGTACTTACTTTAGGGTTGTGGTTAGGGTTTGGTGTAGGGTTAGTTGAATGTAATAATACATAATTTAATGTTGCTTTAGTAAGTACATGTAAGGACACTAAAATAAGTGTTACCACACATACTTTGAAGTATACTAGACATGCATATGTAATATGATGTTTAAAGCTTCAGTGTGAACTGAATTGACTTCAGACACTTAATTGCATGTTAATTGCATTTATATTAAATGCAGTTAGTTGAACATGAGTGAGTTTTGCACTCTTTAAGTATGCCTAAGTGGGGATTTATTGTATTAATAGTGCAGTATGTAATCTGAAAGTACAGTTGTTAAAAACGTATCGGGGTTACATAGTAATAATTAACATAATGTACATATTGGGTTTGGTTTAGTGCTAGTTGCATGTAATTATGCATAATGTGGTGTTGTTAATATAGTAAATACATGTAGGATGAAGGACACTAAAATAAAGTGTTACCAGATGTACATTTAAGACTTGAAGTACACTAGATTTGCACATTCAATAAAGTATGTTAAGTGATCTCTAAATATGCAGTACAGTATGAAGTTGAAAATGAAGGGAAATTGCGTTTTAAGTGAGCACAAATAATCATTGTTCTATAGAGAGGGCAAAATATTTTGTTTTGAAGCTTTAACTGTGTTAGACATTGTTTTTGAATGCATCTGGTAATTGATTCATACTTCTCACCTTGGTTAAATTGTAACGCATTTTGTTTTTTGAATTATGAATGATCAACTAATCTTATCGCACATAGCTTCAAAGAATTTTAACAACATTTATAATTAAGTATAATAAGGCATGAAATTATTTTATAGCCATAAACACAGATAAACACTTACATTAACAGCTTTTCTGTAGATATTCAAGTGTGGATCTGTTGCATGTTGTTACAGATTGTAATTGGTGAGATGAATAGTTCAGAACTGATTGTTCAAAATATTTGATTTAAACAATATGGAGCTAATCCAATGTCATTATCACCATCCTGCAAGTAGCTTAGAAGTGTTTATTTTTCATCTAAATGTAAATAATCAACTGAATTGTTTAAGTAGAAGTATCACTAAACTCCACTTAAGTATAGTACAGTATTTCCACTTTAATACTGTATTATATTATTAATTATTAATATACACCTCTGATCAGAGTAAAGTACTTTTTTTTTTTTTTGTGTTTTGTTTTTTTGTTGTTTTTTAAACATCACACCACTACTGCTCTGTTGTTGCTTGTTTTTGGCATATCAGCTGTTTTTGATCAACATGATTGTGGTTCTTTTTATTTGGTTTCATGACTAAGTACTAATAGTGCAGAAAAAAATCATGCACATGGCAGGCGAGCAGAGATGAGTGAGCATGTAATGCACTCTTTTGTGTCTTCACTTATTTAAACAGCTACTTTGCTTTAATTGTGAGTTTGTGAATAGTTTTTGTTGGTTTGTTTAAACACCAGAACAAAACAAGAAACCAGTTCACTACAGTTCATCAAACACACCAGTTATACTTTTCTGGACAAAGTAGTGGAAAGAGTTGGAACCATATTTGCTGTGAGTTTTTCTTTTCTCACAAAATTATAATAATACAATTCAAACCAAATATTGTTTTTACCGTTATGCTTTTAGCTAAGATTTTCTGGTATTGCTTTTTTTGTTTGGTTTTGTGGCAAATGTAACAAGAGTCTGGAGAAATGTATCAGAAATAAAAGTATCATCCAAATGCAGTGAAGTGAAAGTCAACAGAAAATCATGTTTCAGTAAAATAGAAATGTTGTAAAAATTCAATTAAGTACAGTAAATTATTTGTAATTTTATTGCTGTATACTTCTAGCATAGATTGTAGTTCTTTTTTTTTTCCACACAAAATTAATAAAATTAAAAAAAATTCAAACGATTTAGAGCAAGTCAGATATTGTTATCATTGTCCCGCATGTAGCTTATTAATTAATTAATTAATTGTTACAAAAGCAATGTTTTGGAGTTAAAACATTACTTTTATGCTGATACATATCTCCAGACTTTTTTTTTTTTTTCCAAAAAAAAAGAATAAATAAAATAATAGTAGTAGTAGTAGTAGTAAAAGTAATAGTAGTAGTGAGTAGTAAAAAACAATTTGTTGAGTCAACTTAAAATATTTTGTTACCCGGCTGCCTTAACTCAAAAAAAGTTTATTGAACTTAAAAATTTTGAGGCAGTTTAGTTTAACAAACACAAATATCTAAGTTGTCACTTAATGCAACTTAACATTTCAAGTTGACTAAACTTATTTGGGTTGACTGAACTTAAAATTTTAAGGCAGCAGTGTAACAAATTATTTTAAGCTGACTCAACAAATTGTTTTTTGTTTTTTTACAGTGTAGTAGTAATAATAATCATAATAACAGAAAAAAATATAATCTACATGCAGAGCGATAATGCCTATATCTGATTTGCTCAAAATTGTTTTAATTTTATTATAATTTTGTTAGAACAAAATCATCAATTTACATCAGAAGTATATAGTAAAACAATACTTTGCAAATACTTGACTTAAGTGAAGTTTAACAAAATTTCCACTTTATTGAAGTGTAAATGTTTGATGACTTTTACATCAAATGCTTTCTAATGTAAATGTGATGAAGTAAATATAAAAGTTTCTTTTTTAATTACTTGAGTAAGATAAAAATACCATAAAGTTGTAAACGAAACCTAAAATTTGGATTATTGAATCATGTTTTATAAACTACTAGTCTTTCTAGTCTACTAGCCACTTGCAGTTTCCTTGTAATTATTTGAGAGATTTGCTTGCGAATCCTACACTTTATGTTTAGCGCACAGTATATTACTTGTGATTTATTACTATATGTCTCTGGTGTAGTTTGTCGGCAAAAATAAGAATAATAATAGAAATGTTTAAACACTGTTTAATGTTGGTTTATAGTTTGGGGTCAAGGACAACGTGATAAAGTAGAAGTTTATCTCTGAGATCCTGTTTTGCGACTGTTTACCCATTAGAGTTATTACCTTGTGAGCCGCTGGTAGAATGACTCTGCTAACAATGTTGAGCAGCAGCAGCAAGCGATGAATAGAGAGCAGATGAGGGCCTTGTGTCAGGAGTCACATGATTTTGTAGAATAGCGCTAAGATCAAACAAACCCTTTGGCTTCTCCACAGTGAATTCATTCATAGGACTAAGTTCCAAGCATGCAAGATAAGACTTTAAACAATAGTGATAATGGGTGGATTGCCTTTGGCTCCCTTCCAGGGTCCCATGACTTTTCAGTGTATTATTGCATTATTTCAGTGACTATCAAGCCTGGGTTTTGTTTTTGGATAAGTTGTTGAGAGATGGTCATCGTTTCCATTCAACAGTGTTGTTTCAAAATGATCCCTATGCTTAAAACTGTCAATTATTTGTTGATTTCCTTATGGGGAAAAAAAAATGTATTGAATGTGTATTTCAAATTGTAAAAGTATATTTTTTAAAAAAATGTACCTAATGAAATAAGGCCACTTAAGTGTACTAAAAGTATTTTCATGAACACACTTAAGTACACTTTTAAAAAGTGCACTTTGTAATGTCAAATTAAGTTATACTTTAAAGAAGTACTCTCATTTTGACTAACATACTAAAGCACAAGTACATTTTACCTGTACTGTGTTATTCAGACTTGTATTTAAAGTTAGTATGTTTTAAATGTACTAAATTGCAACTTCGTTACAAATGTGTAATTACGAATATATTGAAAAATATAAGTTTTAATGGAAATTGCATATATATTAGTATATTTTAATTTATTATAAATGCTTATCAGTACATTCAGCAATACTTTAACCATATTTCAAAGATGATGGCAGTGTTTGTGAAATTACATTAACATTTCTGGAGTCCGTTTTTTTTTCCATTTAAATTTTTCTCAACTCCTTTTTAATGGTAAATTAAATGTTATTAATTAAAGACCATGTCTAATTAATTCAAATCATGAAGCTCATACAATTTCACATCAATTTAATAAAGGATTAACAAAAATTACATGTTTAGGGCGCTATGAAATGTTTTTTTTTTTTCTCACCATGTTTTATTGTTATCAAATTCTGTGTTTTAGCATGTCTAATTATTTGAATGCATACTTAATTTATTCAAATTTATTGTTAAAATAGCCTTATTAAAGGTTTTTTTTGTGTGTTGTGTATTTAAAATGTTCTGGTTATCAAATGAAGGCATAAAACATTAATTTCATTTGTCTTTTAATTATTAAAAATTAAGCAAACTTTTTTTTTTTGGTAAACAAAGGGGAATATACTATTAAAATTAAAACATGGAAGAAATGTTGTGTGATTATACCCTAAAAAATAATATTTGTTTCATTTTAATAGTAGTAGTAGTAGTAATAGTAGTAATATATTTCTGGCACAATGTCTTCAAGTTAAACCGGACTTTTATTTTGACGGGTTGCCTTGTCTACCTTTACATTTCTGTAGTTTTCCTAAAATGGAACGGTCAAATGCTCATGAAGTGACAGCAGATATTGTTCATGTATTTATGTCCTCAATTAGTGAGACGACAGATGCTGAAATCACTGCGAGCGTCACGTGTGCTTCTGTGTGTAGTAAACAAAACCGCTCGTCTGCTCCATTCATTAAAACGGAGACACGCAGAACGTGCAGGATTCACATTTAAATGGTATTTTTGCAGCGTAATATTTACAGGTACTAGTCCATATTGCGGTTTGATTTAAGTGTAATCACCTACTTTTGATTAATTCATTCAACCTTTGACAAATTCCGTGACATTCCACGTTATTCAGTAAATTCTATTTTTATGACTGGAGTCCGCGTTTTCCGCATCGTGGAAATCAAGGGCCCTAACTTAAGTCCTACTTAAGCGGGTTAAAAAGCACTCTAAATTTCAGCAAATTGCGTTTTAATGTACATTTAAACTATAATACATTTTCATTTAATTGCAATAAACATGCAATTAAGTGTCTGAAAACACTATCTACGGCTCTCAAACGATTAATCGTGTGCAAAATAAAACTCTTTACTTAAAGTATGTGTGTGTACTGTGTATATTAATTATGTATATATAAATTCACACACATGCATGTAATTTAAAATATTTATATGTATACATATATTTATATTTACATATATGTGCATATAAATATTTTCTACATAAAAATAACATTTTTCTTCTGGATATATTTTTCATACCCATGCATCTGTGTGTATTTTTATATACATAATAAATATACACAGTACACACACATATATTTTATGTAAAGACAAACTTTTATTTTGCATGCGTTTAATCCTGATTAATCGTTTGACAGCCCTTTACAGTATATTATTTCTGTAATAAAGACGTATGCTGTACTGTAAGTAAGTGTGGATACTATGGTCAAAAGGCTTGTTTGCTCCTCTGGTTTGTTTGAAGGGAGTGTGTCACTGCCAGTTTTCTCCCACAGGAGGTCAATCATTCACTTAAGCCATGTTCTCTAATGGCGTCTGGACGTTTTTCAAAATGCCTCTCGGCATCCCGGCGGAGCTGTTTAAGTATGCCGCCGTTACTCTGATTATTTTTTCATGAGCATGGCCATGTCCAGACACGAGGAGGCTGCGGATGACAGGACATCATGGCAAATCTGGGTCATAGTGCTTATCTGGCAGAATTCGAAATGCGGCTCCCTGCTGGAGCAAGAACTTATTTGTATGTGGACGGGACTCTTTGCTGCTCTGCCCTTTTCTGTATTCCAGTCAAATGAAGGTGGGGGATTAATGTAGTCTGTCTCACACATCACAGCTTTTATATCCTGCTCAGTAGCCATCTGTTTCCATATGTCTGGAGCGATCTCTGAATGTCCCCTCTGAACATGGGACACCGTCAATGAGGAAAGAATAATCAGCATAACGTAACTTGCGAAACTAAAGCCGATGTCAAAAGTACAAAAAGTAGTGTTACTTCAGTACAAAGTTGGTGCTAAAAGGTGAAATATATATGATACCCATTTCTGCAATGCTGGTAGTGTGCGATAACGTCTCAGTTTGGTCTTTGTATGTACATTTTGCAGTGCCAGAAAGCCGGTTTACTGGTTTACTACTTTACTACTTTACATCATCACACAGTGGCATCAATAATATGTAATACTATTATTCCAGCAGGTGAAAATGCGCACTCAAACAAACTGAAATGGAACCAATGTGTAAATGCATATATCTAGTTTATTTAACTGAATAAAAATATTAATAGTTTTTCAACTAAAGCACCCAATAAATGCAGTGATGTCCAAAAGTGGATGCTTCACGCCTAAAGCATATTAAGTTGATAAACGAGTCTTAGTGAATTAATCTTTTTACAGAAACCATAAAGAAACATACATGTCACCCCCTCATTCACCCCGTCCTCGGTTTATTATACTGATGATTTGAAAGTGTTGTAAAGTTTCACTGATTTTTGTTGTAACTTTTAGCCTGTTAGCAAACTGCTGACTTGAGAACTGCTGACGAATCAGTGTTAAATTTCCAATATGTTTTATTTGTTATACTTTCAGCTGTTCAGCAACAGACTGTAACGAAATGATTTGAAGTCCTGCATTTGTCACCAGAGAGAAGTTGATGACATTTTGATTAAACATGAAAAGGTCAAAAATTAATGAAGCATTAAGTGAAGCATATGCACGGATGAATAATTGATTATCTACAGTGTAACAACTAAAATTTTTATTTCATACTGGCTTTAATTATACACTCTCATACAAGCCATGCTGTGTTATGATTTACGATTCAGATTTGATTTTGTTTTTTTTTTTTTTTTTTTGTTTTTCTAAAAAATAAAAATGCTGTAGCAAAAGCCTGTTTATTGTTAAACCATAGATTTCCTTACTCTATACAGTGAAAAAAAAACTCTAATAGATCTAACGGGACATGTCAAAAAACTGTTAATTTGACAATTTTTGGAAGTGGAAAGTCATTTAATACTTTATAATGAAAAACATAAATTGACTTTTGATGATTTTTCATCTAAATGACCGTTTCTTTTAGAGGACGAGTGATTGAGCAGTTTTGCTGATTAATCGGCACAATAACTGATTGCTGGAACAACGTGCTCCTGTAAATGTTGTAAAAGTATTGCTCATTGTTTGAACATCATTTCAACATTTACTAATACATTTTTACCTAACATGAAAAATGTATAATTAATGTGTATTTTACAAGTACAGTACATTTTCATGGTTCAGTACTGTTTTTTGTATATAAAGTTTAGCACTGTGTTACTTGGAGTGTTATGTATGTTTACATCCAGTATCAATTTTAAAAAGTATTGGTTGATTAATCAGTTATCGGCCAGCACTGTAGTTTCATATTTTTTTTCTGATTAGTTGTAAATTAGAGTGTTATGTTACATCTGATGTTATTAAAGGAATTTTTGTGCATTTTTTTTTTTTTTTTTTTTTTTTTTTTTTGGTGTTGTGTGTTGTCATTATGGCATTTTGTACTGTATATGTTAACATTTTCCTCAGCTTGTAATAAACTGATTCATCATGTGGTTTTAAGTTTGTTGTCAGTATATTATAAAGGCAGATTGGAGTCATTTTGTATATATTTTTGTATATATTAACATTAATTTAATTTTTTTTTTTCTGTAAATTTAAATTCAATCTGCAAAACTTACATTTTTCTACCATATTTTTAAGTGTACACGTCTGGCACACAGTTGCAGCTTTTTTTAAAACTGTAAGTGTCACTGATTTGACTGATTACAGCCATGCTTGCAGATTTGCATTAATTATAATTTACTGACTGATTGCTGATATGACAAAACGTAGTAAGCGACTCACATTCACAACACAGATTTGTTGTAATTTGGTGAATACAAAAAAAAGGTTTAGTATTTAATTCAGCTTGTAGAAAAGCTACTTGCAATAAACTTTAAGTCATTATGTGTGTTTTAAGATGATTGTATATTAACATTTTGTTAAGTTAATACTTTTTTTTTTTTTTTTTTTAAATTTAAGTTCAATTTGTACTTTAAATTATTCTACCATATTAAAGTGTACAATTCTGGCAACCACAAATTTTTTATTTTTATTATTATTTTTTTTTTACTGTAAATTTCACATGATTCAGTGTTTACCACCCTACTATAATTTGTCCTTATTACAAACTTGCGTTGATGGTGATTTACTGCCTGATTGTTGACATGTAGTTAGTGACTCACATTCACAATGGAGATTTGTAAAAGTAATTCAGGGAATGCAAAAAAAAAAAAAAAAAAGGTTTAGTATTTACCTCAGTTTGTAGAAAAGCTTCTTGTGATAAACTTGGATTAATCATGTGTTTTAAGGTGGTTGTCAGTAAATTATATTTTGTATATCAACATTATTTTTCCATGCAGTTCACAGTGCATGGAGATTTGTTGTAAAAGTAATTTGGTGAACACAAAAACAGTTAAACTTGACTAGTCATTTTTTAGTTTGGTTGATGCATCTCTGCTCGTCCTGGTATGGGTTGTGACTTTCCCTCATCCCCGTCTTCTCATAAGGTTCACAGCAGCTGTTTGGAGAGTCTGGCCTAATGCATGTTCCTTGAACCATTGTCTGATCTTCAGCTCTCTTGGGGAACCCCTTCCCCCTTTTCTTTTCTCCGCTGACCCATCAGCTGTGCCCAGTCAATAGCCGTCAGTCCCTCGGGGACTCGCTTGAACTCGCTCTCTGTTTTAGCACGTCCTGTCTAAAGGACGCACGGCCTGTCTCCTTTTGTTCTTCTGCAAATATGATCAGAGCTTTATTTCCTTTGCTCTTGTGTCTAGAGCAAATGACACATGCGCTCGTCGTAGGACTGTTGGTCTTTGACAGGTCTATCAATCAGAGGCCCCAAGAGCCTTCGCAAATACAGCTTCCATTCTGCTGCTTTAAAGTGTGTATCTCTGAGCCAGCAAGGGCCTTTTGTAGTTGTATGGCAGGTGGAAGTCTGTAAAAAACTCACATTGTGTAGTGTTTGAATACTGCGTTTTCTTTACTTAGCCATTTGCCTCATGTACCTCAGAGTGAATTTATTAGGGATCGATTTTGGACTTTATACTGCCATATCTTGGAATGAACTTTAAAAACTCAATTTTTTTGGTGAAACATTTTTTTAAAGATTTTTCAGACTTTTTGGAGTATGTTTTACAAGAAAGTCTTTTTACTTATAATTTCATGTTTAATTCATTGTGTTACTTCTTGATTCATTGCAGTTATTTGTGAAATTTGAATTAATTTCTAAGTTGAAACTGTTTCTACACCAGTGTACATATAGCATGACAAATACAATTGATAATATAATAATATATGCCTTTAATATAAAGCAACATGCAATTTATGGTCTAAATATTACTTGGCCCAAAACAGCAACAGAAACCCCTGTAATCTAAATACAACATTAAACACTAATTGATCTCCTAGTACTGTATTAATTTTGTGGAAAATAACACTTAATTTCAACACTTAATTTTACTCTCCTTAAACATTTTGTCAAAGCTCAAAAAACAGATTTCTGCTTTTAATTGTGTGCATTTTTTTTGTGTGTAATTGTGTGTAATTGTTAATTGTTTTCAACTTACTCAAGTTGTTGTTAAAGATAAATGAATTTGGATATAAATGAGTAATCATTTCTTGAAACTGATTTGTATAATTGAATTGGATATAATTGGATTGAATTTTTACAGAAATATTAAATATAATTTGAAAATATATAGATAATTTATTTTCATAAAAACATATATAAAGTTTGTAAATACTAAACAAAATTAACTTGTATTTTTAGGCATTTATTTAGGCATGTTCAGCTCAAACAATCAGATTTAACTGAGATTTTATTATTATTATATATTATTATATTATATTATTTAATTTATTACAGTTATTTATTATTGTGACATTTACAACAATTATTTATGTATTTATTTATTTATTTTACATTTTAGAGAATGCATGCAGAATCACACGCAAAGTTGTTTCAACTTAAAATATTTTGTTACCCTGCTGACTTAATTTTTAGTTTAGTCAACTAAAATATTCCAGTTGTCACTTAAATTAACATTAAGTAACTTAAAATTTCAAGTTGATTAAACTAAAAATTTTAAGTCAGCGTAACAAATTATTTTAAGTTGAAACAACTTTTTGGAATTTTTTTTTACAGTGAGTAATGCCGTTGTAGAAAATATCAGATGGTTACACAGATAAATTGAGTATCCAGCTTTGATCTCAATATGCCATTCACCATGACACACTGATGTGACTGCCGTCTTTATCTCATATGCGCGTTTTCAATTATACTTGGCAAAATCACTCTTTCTATAAGTTTTAAATGTTTAAATGGGCAAAGGGGTGCATAAAAAATGCATCAATTCTGATTCCAAAAACCAAAATGTCTAATCTTTTGAATGATCTTTCACTGACAATAGTAGTTTAGCTCAAACGGACCTTATTATCCTTCTCCAGGGGACAGTTTATCTCTCTTGCCTCGCCGCATTAAAGAGACACAGGAAGCAGGAGCTTGAGACAAATGGCTATAATAAGCTTGGCTTGACTCGTGAGTTCACAAACACACTGCAGAAACAAATCATACTCCTACAGGATTAGTTCAGACGAAAATGAAAGTTCTGTCCTTGTTATCCTGTTGTTCCAAACCCATATGACTTTCATACTTCTGTGAACCACAAAAATCAAAAACTTTGACACAAAATCACAAATGTTTTAAGTCTTATACTTGCCACTCTTTTCCATGTAATGACAGATAATGAGAACTAAAGCTGTCAAGATTTAAAACAACTAAAAAACTGTAAGCGGTCCACATAACTCACTATAACTCACACACTGTATCCAAACCTTAGTTTTGTGTGTGGAACAAACCTGGAAAAGTGTATATTTACTTAAAAGTATCGATCTCTGTTTAATTACTTACTCTTATAATGCAGTTAAGGTAGTATTGCTTTCAATTCGATGAGTCATTGAATTATTCATTTAACCGTTTTGTTCAAATGCACTTATTAAATTAGGAACAAAACATCATTAGCATGTTCTCTCGTTTATAAGAAGGTTCTCTGCAGTAATGCAATCTGCACTGTTATACAAAAACAGTGGTTTTACTGTATTTTTATGTGTTTTTTTTGAAGCTGAAATGCACTGCGACTTCAAAAGTGACTTATGTAATGTAATTAAAGTCAAGAACACACATTTGTATTCATGCCGAATGAGAGAGGTACATGAGCCCAAGTTTATTTGCATAGCTCACTTCCTACTTGCCGGTAGTTTGTTTTGCTTTAAATAAATTAATTTAGGCTTGGCATTTATAAAAAGTGTCACTATAATTTATGTTAGTTTTATACTTGCATTTTTCATTCCTGTTGTTCTGAATGCTGTTGAAGTATTTGTTTTTGAGTTTTTAGTGAGAGTTATATTTAGCTGTGTTTCACATTATTTCTCAATGCAATAATAAAATGTGACTTATCTGTGTTTTTTTTATTTCTTTTAATAATGCAATCTGGATCCAGTGCAAAATATTTTTAGGGAAAGCTGGTAGTTGTGATCACAGGTTTACAGTATCTGCAATAAGAGTGATCATACAAATTGCATGTCCCATGTTTGTCCTAAACCGTTAAACTGCCTACTGTTGTTGTTCAGAAGAATCCTCCAGGTCCTGCACATTCTTTGATTTTTTTTTTTTTTTTTTTTTTTTTTTCTTTTCAGCATCTTCTGCATATTTGACTCTTTTCCAACAGTGACTGTCTGATTTTGACATCCATCTTTTCACACAGAGTCATTAATCATCCAGGTAACAGCACACAATATTAAGAACCAAGCATGTGTAATGTTTTGAAATGAGTCATTTTTATACATTTCAATTAATTTTTCTTGTGGACTATTCTTGTAAACATCTGTTGTGTGACAAAGCTTATTCAGGATAGTACTAAATAAGCAACATGCAACTTTTGTGATGACCGCAACTGTATTTGGAAAAGCTGGGAGGCTATTGATTGACACATAAATAACACAATTCAATTAAAGCTGCAAGCAGCAATGAAAGGGCCCTCGCACCCGGGTTCATCACCACCTGGTGGCGCTATGACTATAACTGAATATTGGCATGTACGGTAGATGTGTTCAGGCCAGCACTTTTATATAACATGAAGTTGGGTGCAGATTGGACATGTTATGTTTGAGTTGGTGCAAAGCATGACTTATCCTGTGGTGGCGCTATGATTTTAACAGAATATTAGCTCTTAGGTCTTCAGGCCAGATCTCTTACCAAACATGTGAATTTTGGTGCAGACTGGACATTGTATGCCTGATTTTTTTCATGGCGAAACATCAAAGTTTGTTAGGCCGCCAAGAACACCCTATAACGAAAACTCAAGATCTTTGCAATTTACCATTGCAAAGGTCTTTAGTTTAGACCAGGGGTGTCAAACTCAGTTCTTGGAGGGCCGCAGCCCTGCAGAGTTTTGTTCAAACCTTGCTCCAACATGCATACTACGCAGTTTTCAATTAAGCCTAAAGGATTTGATTAGTTGGATCAGGTGTGTTTAATTGGGGTTGCATCTAAACTCTGCAGGGCTGCAGCCCACCAGGACCAGAGTTTGACACCGCTGGTGTAGACTGACCAAATATAATGCTGATGTCATTACATCTCTATGAGAAGTTTGTGAGAGCATAAAATCTGCCATTTCCTGTTGCCAGCAGGTGGCACTATGACTATAACTGGATATGGTCATGGGCATTTGTTCAGTACAGAACTTTTATCGAACGTGTGGATTTTAGTGCAGATCGGACATTGCATATGCCTGAATTATAACAACCTTCCTTTTTCATGAATGAAAACTCAAGATCTTCACAATTTAATGTCACAAAGGGCTTTAGATTACACTGACCAAATTTGGTGTCGATCTGTTTAAATCTCTAGGAGGAGAGCAAAAACGGCACAAAGCTTGGCAAGAAAATTCAAAAGAATAGACTTCCTGTTGGGTTTCGGACTTCGTACTGAGGGCATTTTTTTTTTTATGTAGGTATTGGTGTATTACATGTGTCTGTACATGTATATGAAATCTAGCTTGAGGGGCACTTTTTATAGTTAGTGCTATCAAGTCATTTTGCCACATCCACTTCTGAAACCCATATCAGATCTAAATTTTCACCACTTTTGGTGTGTGTGCAGTTTCATGAGTGCAGTTTCGAGCACGTTTAGGCCCTAAGAAATGGGAGAAGAAGAAGAATATGAGCAAATTGCACAATTGGTGCACGGGCCCTAATGACAGCAAATGAGAATACGCAACGTTTCAAAAATGAAATGAGTACTTGGACACTTGGATTTGACAAATAATTAAACACTTCTGTTACTCTCATAATGCTGAAATATTGTCCTGGATGATGTGCAGGTCCATCACTAGCTCAAACAGGTCGAAAATTGTTGCAACTAGGTGGTACTTGGCTTAAGGTTTGAGAACCACTGACCTAGAGGATCGTTTTTCCCGTATTTAGACTTAAACACTGCAAACAGAGCTGAAAGATTTGACATTTGACCAAATATTGTCAAGTCTGCTTGCGAGGGGAACCAGCTTTTGCCTTGTGACTGATCCATTGAGAGCTGCTCTGAGAATGAGCCATAATCACTTTAATAGCCACTGTTTCATGCTGACGGGGAACATGAACACAAAGGTTATGTGTAATCTTGGTGTCACTTTTCTGATTTCATCATGCTAACATGAAACCTTATCCTTTCACAGCGGTTTAATGTCTTTTGAAACGCGGTTACATTTTCATGAGAAGTACCACTGGCTTGGTAACTCCCGTTTGTGAGCGCACCATTTTGAGATCGTACCTTTGTAGTTACGGTAAATCGTACATTGTTGGTTCATCATCGCTCCTAGACGTTAAACTTCTTTTTTTTGGTGCGTATGTGTGTGTGAAAAACCTTTCAGGGGTGCTAAGCTGTTTTTGAGTCCTGTGGCGAACTGGCTTTGTTAGTGTTTTGGTATGAGATTCAAGCATTTCCTACCTACAGCTTTCAATCAATCAGCCTCTTTCTTTTTGCTTCCTCCTTTTACCCCTTTTCTGTGGCTCAGGTTTTCTCCAAGGTGGGGGATGGAGGGACGCTGAAAAGAGGGATAAGAAAGTGTGAGTTTCACGACTCTCTTCTACTTTTAACTGCAGCTCATTCTGCCTATGGTGCTTTTGTTGGGCCCCTCGCACCCCTGCCGAGCATTGTGGGACAAACCCTCCCCAGTAAAGGCTTGTGGGAAAAGCTGTGGGTTCACTCATCAAGGCTGACAAAATCAAAAGGTCCCCAGGAATCTGCTTCACTCTGGAATAAGAGAGTAGTGAATTTTCCTAGATAACTCACAGAAGGCTGCTCTTTTCAGTGATTTATTTAATTTTTTTTATTTAATTTTATTTTTTGTTGTTGCATGAAACACTTGTGTAAAATGTGTGCTCATTGACAGAAATTTGGTGTTTTTTTATTTTATTTTATTTTGTGTAGAACATGGCAATTAATCACTTTATTATTTTAGTTTATTACAGTCCGATCATCGATCATTTGATTCATTTTACATTAGATGAATAGATAGCGGCCTTTTAGGGCTCTGTGGTTAATTAAATTAGATTACAAAATGTATATATTTATATTAATATTTAATTAATGTGTGCTGCGTGTTTGAGATTGGAGCGTGACACTGCTCAATTACACATGGGCAACTATGAAAATGAGGAAATCAAATTATAAATATAATTGTAAATTTACAGTTGCACTGTAAATTTACAATGTAAAATTTAACAACATGATGATAATAATAATAATAATAATAATAATATCTGTTCTCAGTTATTTTATTTTATAGTGTAGTAATACAATAGTATTTTCTTAGTATAGCAATTTTTATTTATTTATATTAATATTTTAGTAGTAGTAGTAGTAGTAGTAGTAGTAGTAGTAATAATAATAATATTTATACAAATTTTATTTAACAGTGTAGCAATACAATAATATTTATGGTGTTTTTAGAAATTTATATTAATATTTATTAAATTGTAGTAATAATTAATATTCTAAGACTAATAATAATGATAATAGTAATAATATTAATATATCTATACTCAGTTATTTTATTTTACAGTGTAGTTATACAATAGTATTTTCTTTTTAGCAATTTTTATATATTTATATTAATGTTTTAGTCATCGTAGTAGTAGTAGTAGTAGTATTAGTAGTAGTAATAGTGGTAATAATAATAATAATAATAATAATAATAATAATAATAATAATAATAATATTTATACTCATTTTATTTACCAGTGTTAGTAATACAATAATTGATTTTGTTTGTAGAAATTTATATTAATATTTATTTAGTTGTTGTAGTAATAATTAATATGCTAAGAAAAAACATTATTTATGTCCGTCTTGACCTAATATAGTTTGCATCTAAATATTTTTGTGTTTGGGAATTTCATGCTATATGCTGTATGTAGGCTGCACATTTAAGCTGGGAACCATTTCTGACTTTTATTATTGCTTTTGAGCATCAGTAAATTCAGACATTTAAATGTGGTTGTCATTCTTGAAACTTTTAGTTTTAGAGCATTAAAAGCACAACTATTATCCAATAGATTGTAAACAGAAAGTGAGCAAAGAATGCTTTCTTCATAAGTAAAGCTCGTTCAGCTTGTGTTTTTGATTAATTATGCAGCTGTAAGACACAGGAAGTTGTAAATCACATAACGATAAATATAAATATTTTCACAGAAAATACCCTTTCACAACATGAAGTGACAAAAAATCAGACAAATGGTGTTCACACCAAGAGCAAAATGAATATGCATCAGGCTAATTAAAGAAGCATTATGTTAATTAAAGGCAAGTTATGTTTATGGCTTCATTTGCTCATTGAAGGTCACCAAAAACGTAAATAAAGTGAGATTAAATCCAAGTGCATTTGTATTATTTAATGCATGAATCTTTACAGTTTGCAGTCTCAGTCTTTGTATTTCCCATAGCATTTGTAGTAACTTTGAAGAATGTTATGAGAAGAGTAAAGGAGTAAAGTTGCAAAGAACAAACTGAGAATGTAGAAGATTTAGTGAAAATATTAGAGCATCAAGCTTTCCTTTTTAAACTGGAAAAAAATGCTGAACATGCAGGTTTATTCCTTAACTTTATGTGGGATCTTTAGTCTGGCTGCATGCACTCTATTAAAAGCACGCCTGCCCTTGTTGAAGGAATTCTTATGACAGATACTTTTCTGAGCAAACGCCATCACCATACGAACAGCTGATAATTTGGGCTATTTAAAACACAGTCTGACTGTCTGTCTCTCTCTGCCCCTCTCTCTATCTTTCTCTGTCTGTTTCTCTCCCAGGAAGAAAAATCAATCTGTCAATCTGTGTTTATTAATATAGCATTGGTTGTTTGATTCCAAACTCTTGTGTTTTCAGTCAGCGGTTGAGTTTTGTGTATCACATGAATGCAAAATGTGACTTTTCCACGTAAAGAGCAGAGGCCAGATGAAACCATGTAATCGTGCTTTAGATACACAAATTGCATTTTGTTTTGTACTGTTTTGAATATGCTCTTTCACATAGCAGATGTTTACATATGTTCCAGAAAACTAAATATTAACTGATTTTACACAGATAGGTCAGTTCAAAAGTTTACACTCCCTATGTTCTTGTTATGGTCTGTAGCTTCCTTGATGATCAGCGTCTGTTTGTATGTTTTGTTATCTTCTGCATCTCTTTCAATGTTTTATGATCTTACACACACAATGGCTTTTTACACTTAGGATAACTAAAGAACTATTATAAAGTTGCAAACATTTATTGATGTATAAAGATCAATGGGAGCATGTGTGGGCTGTCCATTGCTGAACATGCAGAATTAATGTTTTTTCCATCTTTATGGTGTAAAACCTTCAACTCATTTTGTGCATTACAGTAAAAGTTGCTCTAGTATTGATTAGAAATGCTGTATAATGAAAGCTCTGCACTTTAGCACTTCATCAAAAGGAGATTTTCCTCCAAATTCACTGAACCCCTGCTAACAACCAAAAACATTTCATTTGGCCACATGGCCCCCTTCTATTGTGCACTGAGAGAAAATGAGAAAGACGCTTTAGGTGGAAAGAAAAGATATAGTGTGCCATTAACAGAGGACAATGGCAATGACTATTAGGCCTGGCCTAGCGGGAGACTATGCTTTATGCTACGGATGATGTTAGAAATGCTTAAAATGCGTTTGAAATACTGTGGGAACTCCACAAAGTAAGTTTACATAAACACTGTGAGAAAGCTTCTGTTCTCTACCCCCTGTGGTAAAAATCAAGTTTTTAATGTTGTTTACATGGCTGTCTGGTGTATTTTAAGATGCTTAAGGGCAAACCATGTGCAAATTCACCAGTCAACACCGTTTCTGAGTAGTTTCTTCCTAAAACTGCTGTTTATGAAACGCCTTTTATCGTCACAGAGATGTAACCAATCACATCAACTTGTGGGCGGGGCTTTTCATATAATTAGCAAGCATTTCTACCTATTGAAGTTGACTTTCAGATGCCAAATTGGACTGTTTTGTGTAACCTTAGAAAAATAGCCGTTTAATAGCTGTTTGGTAATGTAGTCAAGCCAAAGGCTAATCAGTTACCATTATGTGTCTGACATTGATGCATTTCCATTTTGATAAATGGATTTGTACACAACCCTGTGTTATTAGCTCTTCCTCTTCTGTGGAATCGGTATCAAACGTATACGATTGAATTAATCCAACTTCCCGTCGTGTAATGTTTACTACTTCAGTTAACCGAGGTAAAGTGTGAAAGTAGAGCAGGTGTGATTGAGTGGGGGCGGAGACTAATTAGCATATTCACGAGTCTGCGTATACTAAACGAGGTAAGGATCGAGTTACATTCAAGCCATTTTAAGGCTTGAAGAAATTGTTTTCATGTGAAAAACTTATTAAATATGTCATTACTTGCTTTCCAGCAACATGACTACATAATTGCGTCATAAAATATCACAACTGGTTTTTATCATAACAGGCAGGACCAATATCTTTCTGGATTTTTTTCTTTGATGCTGTATAAAGTATGCCAAGAACTTTTAGTAGCAAGTTGCTTTGAATCAAGTCAAATTGACTTTTGTGACAACTACTCCTTTTGTTGTACTCCGAAGAATCTATACGTTGTCCAAGTTCAATTTTGAGCTTAAATGAATCTATGTGTCAGCAAATTGCTGGGAACGATGCACAGAAAATGGCAAAGATTCATATATAATAAGGTCATTCAGGGTCCTGAGAACTCGGACATGTGTGCGAATTCATTCTTTGCCTTCCATTTCTTTTAATTTGTTTGTCTTTCACAAGACAGATTCAGTGCTGGAGGTAATGCTGATGCTGAACATGGTGGATGTATTGAGTGAGTCAGAGCAACAGGAATTGTTCTGAGCACACCCATAGCAGGCAGCATTGTTCATCTGTGTCTTTTGATGAAGACAGAAGCTTTCACACAGCGTGCTCTGATGTCCTGCTGGGCTGGCCTGGGAAAGCCTTCTCAGCGCTTTTAAATTGAATCTGGATGATAATGCTGAGGAAAATAGCAAAGACACACATATACATCTTTCTATTATGCCAAACTTTCTCTCAACCGTGTTTTAGTTTTCAGTTTGGTCACATTTTCATGTAAGCCAGAAATGTAACTGGCTGCATTTCTGCGAAACCTGAAATACGGGTGCATTTCGCTGCACTTTTCAGGTGACGTCCACAAGAGGTGCTGTAAGCCATATAATTTCCTCGCTATTGCAGGTGTCGGTTTATTAAAATGCAGCCTAGTGTTATAAAACTACAACTTCCTTTTGGGACATTTTGCATCATGAAATGCTTGTAACATGTTTCACAGTAGTGAAATATCTAGTCAGCGTGTTAAATTTTTTCCAGAACAGTTGAACATGACTGTGGTTGGCTACGTTGGATAATGCATGTATCAGATATGCTCGGAAATGTATTAGCACTTAAAGGTTAATGCTTTGTTGCATTTGAAAATAACGTACCAGCTACACTAAACCTAACCGATAATGTTAACAAAAGCAAACATGAGATAAAAACACTTTCTGAAGCAACTATGACATTTTGGCTTCCTTATGCAAGGCTTTGAGCCATTTCGTGGAGTATTGTGAGTGGTGTTTCTCTGGACTCACACCCGAGCGCTTCACATCACATGTGCTTTGGTGTACCGGGTGCGCTACCGAGCGAGTTTACTGCGCCAGAAAAGCCTTATGGAGCTGCTTATGTGGTGCAAAAGTCAAAATGTGTTAGTTTACAAATCATCCACTATGGTGAAAGTGTTTTGAGGTCATAACTTGTTGTGCAGGTCTTTATTAAAATAAGTCTTATTTTGAAAGACCGTGGTGTCTAAAGAAATGCAATGATAAGCCTTTCTAAACCTGTTGTCCAACAAAAGAGAACATTATAACTTATTTTTACTTCACAGCATCAGTTGCGTGTTTGAAATAACTTCCTTTTGTGATTTGATGTGGCTTCTTATCATAGAATGAGGCAGACAATATATTCTATACTGTATGTCGATTAGCAACGGCTTACAAATATACTTAATCATTAAGAAAATACTGAGATGGCTTCATCCTTCATCCCATTCTATTTTGCATAAAAATTGGAAAAATAATACCTCTCTCAAAAGAAATATTAAGCAGACAGCAGACATATAATAATTCACGCTTTTTCCTGGGTACAGAGGTTTACAGGAGTATTTTGTTGTTAATTAGATGGGGGGGAAAAAAAAAAAACACTGATGTGGCAAGCTATCAGAACCGAACCAAACCCAAAACTGTGGTTAAAAACCGAGGTAGGTATTGAACTGTGGACTAACTGTATTGTTACATCCCTATAATGCACCCATACTAAATTTCTCAGCTGATACCATACATATATCAGAATGATATATTTGGTACAAAATATTAAAGGTTAAAATGAACAATTAAAAATAAGACAAAACACAAATAAAAACGGTTGCATACAACAATTGCGTACAAGCTGTTTTTCATAAAAAAAGCTTGTCTTTATAAAATAATTTATTTAAACATGCATATGTGACCCTGGAACACAAAACCAGCCATACAACTATTTGAACATCTGTAATCTGAGGGTGCAAAAAATAATAAATATTGAGAAAATTGCCTTTAAAATTGTCCAAACGAAGTTCTTAGCAATGCATATTGCTAATCAAAAATTAAGCTTTGATATATTTACGGTAGGAAAGTGATTAAAATATCTTCATGGAACATGATCTTTACTTAATATCAAAATTTGATCATTTTGACCCATACAATGTATTTTTGGCTATTGCTACTAATATACCATTGCAACTTATGACTGGTTTTGTGGTCCAGAGTCACATATATAATTAACAGTAAATATTTGTTTTTAAACCACTTTTTCTTAAATCTTTGATCATTGGAGAGCATGCTGTATTTTATAATTAAAGTTTTTGAATCTTGAATTGACTAGCAACAGTTCTGCCAGAACTGCTGCTCTTTCATTTTGTTGGTTTAAAGTGGGTAATCAAGTTAATGTTAGACATTTTCAGATACAAATAACAGAGGTGGAGGGAAGGATGGGTTTCTTGAAATCACAGTTCCAACCTATCAGAGCAGAGAGATGAGCTGTAGTTCAACTGAAACAAAAGCGTCTTTGTGAGATGAGCCATGACCACAAGGAAACAAGTGACCCTTGAAGAAAACAGCGCTGCTTCTTCCTTAAGGACAGGATGTGGGCTACAGCGGTCAGATGAGGGATTAGAAACAGGCAAGCTAGATGTCTGTTTGGGCCCATCTGTGATATTTCAAAGAAATGTAGGCATGCTATCTTTGTGTGGAAGATAGATAAAGAAAAAACAACTGGCAGATTTCGTTTTCCTTTCATCCTACACAACATCAAAACTTCTAAATCTCATTAATCTTAACTTTTGTATGTGCGTCTCTAACTCTGTGACCTCCTTTGTCAGTTCAGCTATCGTCTTACACTTCTCAAGGTGAATTCCTCCCTGCTGACGGATGAAGACAAATGAAACATCTGGCACTGAATACGAGTGATCAGCTGAGAAGCCATGACTTTGGATGCAATAGCATTTATAGTTCTGAGCGTTGGGCTTGAAATAATGAAGCATTTTAAATGAAAAGTTGTGGCAATGCAAATTGTTAATTTTAACTTTTAATATTTCAGTAAACTGACAGGCTTCCCTGTATATTTTCAGCTTTAATTGGAGTTTTTTTTTTCTGTTCCTTTAAGAATAATGTATAATTCCTTAAGTACACTGCCCTCCAAAAGTTTAGAAACACCCTTGACAAAGTGTGGTTTTGGACGATACCAGCATAAATCCTCATCATTTTTTAGTGCGAATACATTAAAGTAACTCAACATTATCATTGAAGACCAGCAATAATCATTTTCATTTTGATTACATAATAATGGCAATATATACATGTCAAAGTCAGACATGCCCCTTTGCCAGCTGTGATGCCTGGTTTAAACTTGGCCCAGGTTTTTAAAAGATTTTTGGGTCAGCGCACCTTAAAGGGGTCATCAGATGCTAAGTTCACTTTTTCATGTTGTTTGAACTTTAATGTGTGTTGGCAGTGAATGTACAAATCTACACTATAATGATAAAAATCCATGCAGTGGTTCTTAATTGATCTGTAAAAATAATATCCCCTTTTTCAAATCGAGCCGTTCTCAGATGCCTGTCGGTGTGCTGTCACACACACAGAGGCCGCTCCCACGATAGTTGATAGTTGACCTTTATTTATATACTGCCTTTAACAATACAGAATTGTGACGAGGCGGCTGTACAGTATTAAATAGGAAACAGTACATCAACAATGCCAAAGGCAACAGTAAACACTCACATTTTAGGTAAAGGTAGTTAATCAAAAACAATAAAATAAAATGCAATATTGTGTTAAGAGAAAGTGTCCCCAACTAAGCAAGCCAGAGGCGACAGCGGCAAGGAACCAAAACTCCATCGGTGACAAATGGAGAAAAAAAAACCTTGGGAGAAACCAGGCTCAGTCGGGGGGGCCAGTTCTCCTCTGGCCAAAGTTCCCGTGGTCTTGTGCCGACAGCCGACTAGGTGATGTGGTCTTCACTGTGGATCCGTCTCTGGGGCTCATCTAGTTGATGTGTTCCCGGTTCCGGTTGACCTAATTAGTGCAGCCTAACAATCCTTTAACGGATTTGAATTATAGGAATATGTTGATTTGTTATGTGTAAGCAAGGTTAAAAAGATGGGTCTTTAATCTAGATTTAAACTGACAGAGTGTGTCTGCGTCCTGAACATTGTAGGGTAGATTGTTCCAGAGTTTGGGCGCTAGATAAGAAAACGATCTCCCGCCTGCGGTTGATTTTGATATTCTCTGTATTATCAAATTGCCAGAGTTTTGAGAACGCAGCGGACGTGAGGGACTATAATGTGATAGGAGCTCGCTCAGGTACTGAGGAGCTAAACCATTCAGGGCTTTGTAAGTAATTAGCAAGATTTTAAAATCTATACGATGTTTAATAGGGAGCCAGTGCAGTGTAGACAGAACCGGGCTAATAACCTCAGATCAGCTGTAACAGTCCACCCTCTTTGTTTCGATGCCAGAGCAGGGATGCAAGTTAGACAAGAATATCTCCGATTGAGTGATTGAGGTGTTGTGTTGCTGGATGTAATAATGAATGTAGTGGTCGTCATTTTTTGTTCCCGACATCTGAGCCGCTGAAAATGCAGTAGATTGTTTGTTTGTGAAAGGAATGCACCTCCCGATCTACATATATCTGTGTTCTTGTGAATCATTCGTGATCCAGCTTCACTTACAGCAGAAGTGAGTATAAGGTTCATTTTTATGAATCTTTGCGATCACCTTCCTAATAATGTGCCAGTTAGCAAGTTTAGCGGCTAAAGGCGGCTAAAGTAAACAGGCTCGTCTCTCCACAGAGAGAAGAGAGGGGCGGGGCAAGCAGAGCTCATTAACATTTAAAGCAGCCTCGACCAGAATGAGATGATTTTTGCAGAGCTGATTTTGGCAAGGTAAAAAAGGGTGTTGTTTCACACAACCATTGAGATTTTTTTTTAACCAAAGTATATTATAAACTTTTCATTAAGACCCTAAAGAATCATATCAACTTGTGGAAAATGGGCATCCGATAACTCCTTTTGATTGCCAATTAGCTTAAGAACAATTGATTGCCAATTAAGTTTAGAATACAGTGAATTTAGGCCCAGATTATGCAGAGCTGTAATAGCTGCTAATGCTGGATATTTTGATTAATTGAAAATTTACGTTTGTTTCTATGTATAAACTGTTTATGTAATAAAATATGTTTTCATAGTTTGTGTTGTCCCTTATCAGTGCAAAGTTATCACAAATTAAAAAGGATTCATGCCAATATTGTCCAAAACCCCACTTTTCTAGGGTGTTTCCAAACTTTTGGAGGGCAGTGTATCTAAATGAGTCCAGTATTGAGTCAAATTAATATTGGAATTTGATTTAATACAGAGCTTGGTCTCAAGCTTAGTGTATTTTGCTTTGTGTTATGTGCAGTAATATTTCCATTTCAGCTCTTTTCTTTAGTGTTTCTTTCTGTGGTGGTATTTCATTGGCTGTATTTCAGATAAACACACCCATAAACCTCTTGTTGGAATCAAAACAAACTATGGTTGGTTGCTCTGAATCAGTCAGACTGTCCGTCCCAGTGCCAAAATAAGCCATAAAGTGAACCAGACTTCATGTCGATAGTCAAGTTTGGCTACTCGAGATTGTAGGTTATCCAGACAAGCTACTTAAGCCTCAAGACAAATTATTTCAGTGCTGGAATTGTTTAGTCATTACATCTGCTTAGATCAGCTTGATCCAGATCTCTCTGTCTGTCTGTGTGTGTGTGTGTGGAGGGATTGCTGATGCATGCGTCCTGTGAAAATCTCTCTGGGTGGCCTCACTTTTATGCTGGTGTATTTCTGAGCTGGTAGTTCAGACAATGTACAGCATATAGCTGTGACTGGACAACTGGAATGAAGCCAAACTCAAGTATCACATCATAAAAGCATCGGAGGAATGTGGCAAACACTGAGCGACAGTAAAGAAAGGTCAGATGAGGAAGAGAAAGGGAACAGAAATTCAGATGATATTGAAATGCGGTGTAATTTCTCTCAATGATCAGTATTTATTATCTGTTAGCTAGATTATTAGACCTGCTCAAAACATGCACATAAATGTGGGCAAAATGAAAAGCATTTGACTAAAACTAATTAAAGGTAATACAGATTGTAAAATCTATTGTAATGTTTATTTGTAGTACTTCTATGAGAAATTTAGATAACTAGCCAGCCGTGTGAACACAAGTTATTAATATTAATTAATCAAAAAACAATCACTTTTTTAGTGTATGTTTCCTATGTGATTTATTGTTTTGTTTTGTTACTAGAGCATGACATATAATTGGTTGTAATAGTCTCATTTATTTTAATCTCCTGTCTCCTTTATTCTTGCCTAGAGGGCAACTAAAGTAGTTTGACTTACCCAACTCTGCTTTAATAGTGGCACAACTGATTTTGCATAGCAAACGAATGCAAATGTTTTAAATTTTTACCCTTGCTCATGGTGGTTTTACACAAGTTACACAAATCACCTCAGTTGACTGTAAAATGATCCACGATTACCGATTCCTCTTCCAAACTGAGTTTGAATGACTGTTGACTGCAGTGAATTTTAGTCCAATTTCTTTTCTATGGTGTTTTTCATAGTACATGCTGTTCCAACGCAGGCAAAAGAAACCGTTCCTACGAGGGGTTTGGTGTGATATTGAAGAAATCTTGGGAAGAACAATGACAGTTTCTCTCCTCCTGCCAACAGTTCTGTGGTTTTGTGTGAACAGATACGACTTCACAGTACAACAGTCTTTCTGTAAGCAAATTCCTGTTATGTCTGAACACAACAGCGGATTGCTTATTTGGCACACATACAGCTGGAATTAAAATGAGAGAAGCACAATAAAAAGGTTTGATCTTTTTTTTTTTTTTTTTTAATCAGCTAGGGATCATATGCACACATTTTTACAAAAACGGGTAAAATGCAATGTGAGAGAATTTACTCACCCTCAGGGCATCCAAGATATGGATGAGCTTGTTTGTTCATCAGATTTGTAGAAATGTATGATTACATCACTCGCTCACCAATGGATCATCTGCAGTGAATGGGTGCCGTCAGAATGAGAGTCCGAATAGCTGATTAAAAACATCACAATAAGCCACAAGCAATCCACACCACTCCAGTCCATCAATTAACATCTTGTGAAGCCAAAAAGCTGTGTTTGGAAGAAAAAAATTCATCATGAAGACATTTTTAAGTGTAAACTCTCACTTCTGGATAAAATATGAGTCCGTAATCCACAAAACTGCTTCCTCCTGTTGCCCTTAAACATCAAAATCCACCAACATAATTTTTTCGGCTTGTAAACAGTGCTTGATCAGTGCAGATTTTTCTCCTGTTTCAGACCAAATGACTTTTGCATTAGTAGAAACGGTATTTGTTTCATACACACAGCTTTTCACTTAACAAGACATTCATTGATGGACTAGAGTGGTGTGGATTACTTGTTTTTATCAGCTGTTTGGACTCTCATTCTGACAGCACCCATTCACCACAGAGGATCCATTGGTGAGCAAGTGATGCTACATTTCTCCAGATCTGAGGAAGAGACAAACTCATCTGCATCTTGAATGGCCTAAGGGTTGGCATGGCTTATTGTGAACTATTCATCTATCCATGCATAATCATTTATTTATTTATTTATTTATTGAGCTGGTAGCGGTGAATCAAAATGCCTGGATCATCCGATGAAGCATCAGATGTCTCTCTAATGATGTATGCTGGACTTCTCCAATCATTTATTCTGCTTTAACTCTGTCTTATAGTCAACAGCTCATTCAGCTCTCATTCAGATCTGTGTGGTTCAGATTCAAGCTGCGGTTGTGATGTTTGAGTCAAGGCAGTTGAACTTCTTTTTTCTTCCTCCGTTTATGCCACCGTTAAACTTCCCCCGTCCCATTCCTTCAGCCCTCTGACTCTCAGCCCTGCCTCAAATGCAGGCTACAACAGCCAAGTTCATTAAAAATGGCTGACTGTGATGGAAAAGAACCGACACTCAACGACAAGCCCTCGCTTTTTCTTTTCCAGTTCTTTTTTTAACCCTCTAAATACATCATAATCATTTCCCCTCTACTGTACCTCCATCATTCAAAGCCGCACTTGGCATCTGCAATAGGATACCCTTGTTTTAAATCTCAGACAAATGTCTCTTTCCATTTTTCTCTGGGGTCTTTATAAAAGGGCTTATGTTACAGTTGTCGAGCAGATATTTTAAACTTGGTGAGCCCAAAGCCATTCTACAAAACGGCTCAGATTATCTTTTCCAAAACTTTAAGGAACATTGTGCATAAGGAGAAGTTTAATTTAATAAAAATTAAATAAAAAAAAATTAAAATCCAAAAATAAAATATTAAAATAACTAAAATTACATTAAAAAAATTAAATAAAAATTAAAAATTAAATTAACCAACAAAATTACATTTGGCAAACCTCAGATCTGTCCTGCAATATTAGTAAGCTTATTTTGTTCATTTGTTTTTCTTACCAACTTATGACTAATTTCTATATTTTTCTCATGTTATTCAATTTGCACATTTGTTTGAAGGAAAACATTTTGCTTTTTCCATCCATTCTTCAAAACGCATTTCCTGTGTAGGGTCTCAGAATGCTGGAACATATCCACTTGGCTTTTTTCCCGGATTAATCGAGATATTATAAACTTGATGGAATATTTGTTGGAAAAAAGTCATTTCACAATCAAACTTGAAGCCTCAAGACATGTCATGTCTTGTTTGAAGGCCAGTCTTGATTCACTGTGAATAAATGTGTACACTGTAAAAAGTTTTCACCAGTTTCAACTTAAAAACTTAAGTTTAGCAGCTGCCTTAAAATTAAGTCAAGTCAACTTAAAAGTACACGTCATTTTAACTCATTTTATTGTAATGAGTTAAAATGACTTGTAGTTTTAAGTTGATTTACCTTAAATGTTAAGTTTTTAAGTTGAAACTGGTATAAACTTTTTACAGTGTAGTTGATTTTTTTTTTTTTTTTTTCTTTTTTGGCAATCGGTCCTAAATTATTATATTTTATTCTAATTTTGTTAAAATTTTGCTAATTTGGTAAATGTATAGTTTATGGTTTAATTTTAATTTTAAAATTGTACCAATTTTGCATTTTTGTCTTTGTTTTTTTTTATTTTTTTTTCAAAAAAATGTCTATAAAGTTTAATTAATGTTTAATTCTTTTTAGTACTTCAACTTAAACAAATAAATGCTGTCTTGTAGGGCTGCACAAGTAATCAAATTTTTGATTGCAATTACAGATTCCACAATTATGTATTTGTTCAAAGGCACAATTACAAAAATAAATAATAAATAAGTAAATAAATAAATATTCCACTTACATTATTTTGCTTTCTTAAGATGTGTGGGTGTATAGGAGAGAGAGAGTGTGTATTTTTTTCTACAGGTTATCTTAAGGTTTTTTTTCTCATTTTTTAAATTTTTAAATTTTAACTTTTTTATATTTAAAGAAGAAATATAAAAATGCGGCATGCAGTTGCTTCAAACAATGGTATAAAGCTATTCAAAACATCATTCAATGTAAATTGTAAAAATCGTAATTAATAATCGCAATTACAGTTTTAAGAGAATAATCGACAATTATGATTTTGTCATAATCGTGCAGCCCTACTATCTTGGCTAGGTAAATAAATAAATAAATAAATAAATTGTTAACTGAAATACAAATTTGCACCAGCATCCAGTCACTGTTACTCTTTTGAAATGAGCAAAATACAAAAAAATGTCAGTGATTAAACTGGGTTCCATTTATAAAGCGAATGAATAGATGAGATAACCAACTTGCAGCACTGCTGAGCTCTTGTAAGCGAAGCTTTCATCAGCGTTGAAGGACTTTTTAGATGTAAATCCTTTCTTTCGCTGCTGAAAGAGCGGCTCCCGTCGATACGGCCGCAGCTGCGCCTTCATTCTGCGTCGGAGGGGTTAAGCTCGAAAGTCTGACAGCTTTCTGGAAAGACATGTTGATATATCTTTGTGGTTGAGGGGTAATTTCACGGGATAGAAATTAGAGAGAACGGCAGTTGCACATGCACACACAGTGAGGTATTGGCATTTTTTTGTTGCCAATGTCTGTAACGGAGAGCAAGCGTAGCCACAGGGGGGAAGAGGAGAGATTCCAGATGTGAGGGGTTTTCAGCAAATGGCAGGGTGGAATGGAGATGGAAAGCTGGAAAATCAAAAGATGATGTTTGGGATCATTCAAGTACAGACAGATCTGCTGCTCTTTTATCGTGTAAGTGATCTCACTTAATTGAGCTCTTAAGCTTCGCCGTGTTTATCTGCTTTGAGCAAAAATACGGAAATGAGTAAATGACGTTAGGAGGTGTGGGTATGAGGTATGTGGGTTCACCTTTACACGACCACTTCTTTCTGTTTCCACTCTGATAGCTTCATTTATATGCCACCTTCAGCAATTTACGATGGTGCTACTGGAAGCTGTTAACAAACGTAACATCATAATGTGGAGAAATTCCAGATCTCAGTCATATCTTGCCAATCAGTGTCCTAATCTGCGTCGCAGCATTCTGCTTTCATGCATACACAAGCGTTTAGCTGGCATCATCTCAGATTGCAGATTCATGTCTCTTCCACTTCAATACAAGTTCTAGCATGAAATAAACATGATTGAACATTAGAAAGAGTGTTGAAAGATACAGCACAACTTACGGAAATAAATCATGTCTCATATAATTGCTCAATCAAGCATTGCATTTACCTCGGGAGAGTTATCCAATGTACACAGTTGGTTAGTTACAGTAGCGATAATAAAAACAGCAGAGGGAGGTTATTGACTGTTATTTATACATGCGTGTTTGAAAGATTCTGACATGATTATGTGCAACTGAGTTGTGTAACATTTCAGCCATTAATTAACTGTGTATATATCATAAAACAAATGGCAGTTGAAAATTACAGTTTGGGCTCTGTTCTAATTTTAAACTCTTAATATTATAGTAATGTATCAAATGAGAGGGCTTTTTATAGTTTACAGCATTAGCTGGGAGAGTATTTTGATTTATTTTTTATAGTTATCGGCACATACATTCTGAGTAATCGGGTATTGGAGTCGGTGGATAAATTTAGTATCTATTTTTTTTTATTACAGTTTAAGGCAAATGATATACATTTTTGTACATACTGGCCATCAATAATACATTTCTTAAAGCAAATATGAGCATGATTAAAAAATGTGCTAATAGGTGAAAAAATAATTATTAAATATTGTGATTTAAATAATGTTAAAAGTATGTTTTCTTTATGCTGTTTTCTCTGTCTCTGTTTAGTGTAGAAATGTGCATTTTCATGCAGATGCGGAAATCCACATTTTGTATTACTAGAATTTTAATACTGATTTTTTTTTTTTTTTAAAGGAATAAATACAAAATAAGTAGTTTGTGAGGATCGGTATATCAATACTGTGGTATCAATATAACTATCCCTATAGTAATCAAATTAAGCATTTGTGTTTTTGCTACAAATTAAGCTTCTCTAACTCAGTTTAGTTAGTTGGTAGAACATAATTGCATTAAAAGTTTTCATAACTTGAAATATTGATGCAAACTTTTTATTTTATGTTTTTATTTTATTTTATTTTATTTTTTATTTTTTATTTTATTTTATTTTTCCAAAACATTTGTTTTTAGAATGTAGAATGAAGTTTAAACCATAATTATTACTGCGACGTGATGACTCTAGATCAGTGGATGTGAACAACTTCTGTTCATGTTGCTCGCCACAATCATACACAGGGAAAAAATCAAATTCATTTATGAAAAGTTTTTGAGACCTTTTGAAATAAAGCTTGTGTAATTCATGCATTTCTTAATTATTCAAAATTAGTGTGTATATATATATATATATATATATATATATATATATATATTTTAATATTAATGTTTACTTTAGCTTAGTGGCAAACATCGGGTCTGTCTAGCAATATTTTGTGATTTAGTTTTTCTTTATTTTCTTAACCTAACAATTATTTTTTGATTTTTAAAGTGTGCTTCAGTGAGTTGTTGTTGTTGTTGTTGTTAGTGTTATTATTATTATTATTATTATTATTATTTATTATTTTTTTAATTTATTTATTTTTTTATATTTTAATTTTTATTTTTTTTTTTATATATTTTTAATGACATCTCTGCAAAGGCCCAGATATGTTTTGGGACTGTAATAAACATCTATTTAAATGTTCTCTCTGGCGTTGTTTGCTCCGTTTCAAAGGTATTAAGGCTAACAGTGTTTTTGACTTTGAAACAGAAATGGCAAGTCTTTAAAGCGTACATGATGAACGTCTTGCTCCATTTAGTGACTAAACATGGCATATATAACTTGATCTCCCACAAGAGAAGGGCTGTAATTATTCCAGCTTGCCAAAAAGGAGCAGAGAACCATGTGGTGCTGAGCACCAACTTCAGTCTACTTGATTCCTCACTTTTTCGTTCGGTCACTCTCTTAAAATCCTGTCCAGAGCTGCTCACGCTATCAGATATGAATGAGAGAGGAACAAATAGATGCAAATGATCTGAAATTAAGCCAAGTGCATCAAGTCATACTCACTCATGAAACATACATGATGAAGCACATACTTGAAAGAAGGGTGGTGGGCTGGAAATGGATATGTTATTAATAGACTTTTCCGCTTCCTTGAATTATTGAGTTTAGAAGAAATTGCAGAGGTTGAAGTTTTCTAACATCATTTTGTGGTGAGATGGAATTTTGGTTTGGAGCGCGCTGGATGAACTAGTATTGAATGCGTTTATCTTGTCAAGGGTCATCTTTATCGGTTTAATAATTGGCCTCGTGTGATTTTTGGGAACGTAAGCCAGTGGTGATTCTCACAAACATTCTTTGCATTTCTTTTGATAGAAACATGCAATCAGTCATTAGAAGCGTATAATAATCGGATGTTTGTGGCTAGTGACATTTTCTTGAACTTCAGATCCCAGACTGACAGCTAGGAAGTGAGAGGCAGCCAGGAAGGGGTTTGAACTGAAGGGAAAAATAAGCATTTGATTGTTGTTATTATTATTTGTTGAAATAAAGGCTGGATGCATTACAGTGTAGTTATCACAGCATGTAAATTTATTTTTACTGAGTTTTTAGCCAACCGATTTTAGAATAAGTTTAACAGCATGAACTAACATAATGTGTAATATTTAGAATTAAATGTTTAGTGTTTGTATCTTATAATCAGTGTTGGGTAGATTACTTGCATTAAACATTACAGTAAGTACACTGAATTTGCACAATAACACATTTTAAGTAAATATTACAGAGTTGTATATCCAATATTTCAAATATAGAATTAAGTAAAATGTACTTACCTAAGTTAAGTAAATTTAACAAAGAAAATTAGTATCTTTAGCTTGACCAGTAGAGATGGGTGATATACCGGTAACATTTTTTTCCCACGATAATATCGATAAAGTCTACAGTAGCATGTGTGCGATACAGTTTTGCATGTGAATGAGCCTGTTTACAAACCTGTTGTCCAGCAAAGATATAATTTATTAACATGCTTTTTCTCTAAATTAGCTTCATGACATAGTCGAGTGTTTGAAATAACCTTTTTCGATCAGACGTCGCTTCATACCACAGAAGGAGGCAGAAATCATACTATTTTATAGTATTATAAAAGCTATGTCAATTGGCATTGTGTTCTAAATATACTTTCTGTGCAATTTCTGCAACTTTCTGCATGTGTACTCAGTTATGCTCAATTTTGGGTAAAAATAGGAAAGATGATACTTTTCTCTAAAGAAACAGGATTCCCTGAATTATCGTCATTGATATCGTTAACGCAATAATGCCAGAAATTATCGTGATAAAGCCCGTATCGCCTATCCCTATTGACCAGTAAAAGTTTGAGTATTTTTACTTAGTCAAACCTTACTTGGCAATATGTTGATTTTACTTAATAAAATGTAAAAAAATAATTTGAGTCAACTTAAAATAATTTGTTACCCCGCTGCCTTAAAATTTTAAGTTAAGTCAACTCAAAAAAAAAAAAAAGTTTAGTCAACTTGAAATGTGAAGTCTTACTAAGTGACAACTTGGGTATTCAACTTATAATTTTTAAGGGCAGTCAGGTAACAAACACAGCTTTTAAATTTAACAAACCAATTTTTAAGTGTAGTCAAAGTGAATATCTAAGTTGTCCCTTAGTACAACTTAACATTTCAAGTTGACTAAACATGTTTGAGTTGACTAAACTTAACATTTTAAGGCAGCGGGGTAACAAATTATTTTAAGTTGACTCAGCAAATTGTGTCGTTTTGTTTGTTTGTTTGTTTTTTACAGTGTAGAAACAACTGAGTAAATCACAAAATAGATTTCACGAAGACATCACAACTACATAATTAGTAATGCAGCACTCACCCGAACACAGAGACTTCAATACTTGGTACACAATATACGATGGCGGTAACATTCTGTTTTCCTTAATTTTTGAGTGTGAATGTGTCATTCTGAGTAGAAAATGAGTAGATGTAATAAAATCACAGATTACTAAATCTAACAACAAAATCAATGATAAGACTGTGTAAATACAGCTGGGAAACAGGATTATTCATGTCCCAGTGCATGATGGGAACACCAGTATCAGAAAAGTTGAGTATACGCTTTAATTCTACAAGCTAGAATTGAGTACCAGTATAGATTGTACAGGTTGTGAAATTACATGAAAATTCAGAAGCATCAATCGTAATTTTTTTTTTTTTTTTTTTTTTTTTTCACATTTTACATGGCCATTCTGTACTGTCAATATAGTCAAACCTAAATGGCATGACTAAATGGCATGGAGAATCAATAAATGTATAATAATTTACTGCCGTTTAATGAATAATATCTAACTGTGTAATCCATAAAAAAAACATTTTAAAAGCATTTTAAAGTGTAATATAATCCAGTTACAAGTACTTGATTTTTGTAATTGGATTACGTCATCCAGATTTAGTCTTTTGTAAACTAATTTGCTGTGCAAGTGCTTATTATTGTCACTTGCAGACACTTTTTTTGGTTTAAAGTCCCCATAAAATGAAAATTTGCGTTTACAAGATATAAGCATTGAAAAATTAGAGTCTCTTACTTCCACCAATATGGATCAACAATTTTGATGACATCTCCCTGCACTTCAGCTTCTCATCAAACTTTCTGTCCAATCAAATGCTCTCTAGAATCCAAAGTGTCCCGCCCTATACACTATAAATACACGCTGAAGCTGTGGCTGAGATTATTTATACTTGATATAAAAACAAACAAAAAAAACTCTAATATGTCAAAAAATGAAGCCAAAATGTTGAACCTGGCTTTTTCCAGTGTGCACATTTCTGCTGGAAATATATGCAAAGTAATGCATAATTAATTAGTCAAAATGTCTCATTTGCATAGTTAAAGATATTACTACCTAAAACTTATAATACAAAAAAGTTTGAAATTCTTAATGTAATCAGTCAGCTGAGAAAATGTGTTGATATGTTTGTTAAATTCATTACCCTTTTCACCTGGGGTGTCGTGCCTTAAATGATTAAATTCCCTTGGCTAGCTGACTTCACGTTTGTTTGTGTGTGTTTTGCAGGTGTTTTAGGTGCTGCCGAATGCTCATGTGGAAGAAATCACTTCACGTGTGCGGTCAGTGCGTTTGGCGAGTGCACGTGCATCCCGGCGCAGTGGCAGTGTGATGGTGACAATGACTGCGGAGATCACAGCGATGAAGACGGATGCAGTGAGTCTCAACACACTCCTTCATGAGAATACAATCACATTATATAAATAAACGTGGTATTTATTTATTATTTCTAAGACTATTTGCTCTGAGGTAAAGCAAAAGTTCTTAAGTTATTTTGAATGGTACATGTATATGTATGCTGGAGTGTCCTTTGTTCAGTTGTTGCGGTATTGAGCACGCTTCACATGCATTTTCCATTGTTAAAGTGTTCGCAATTGAAATATTCAGAAGTCTCTTTCAGTTTGTAGTAGTTTCACACTCCATAAAACAGTAACGTGAATCTTTAGAGAACAAAAAGAGAGCTGGATGAAGTGAGAATTTATCTGCAATCAATTGAAATTGATTGTACGTCACAAAGTGCATTTACATGCACTTTAAAAGTCGATTTCAGTCAAGCTAAAGCCATCATTTGTCTTCCTAAAATGTCATGTAAATGCTTTAGCCTGACAGAAATTGTCTTTTTTTTTTTTTTTTTTTTTTTTTAGTGAAGTCTGACAAACAGACCTACATAATGCGGCGCAGCTTCATACATGTATGCAATTCTTGTAAAAAAAAGACATTTTAGTGTACTTAGACACTTGTATTTTTACAGAACTAAAATAAAATTAAGCAAAGTAAAAATTAGGGCTGTCAAATGATTAATCAAAATAAATACAAAATAAAAGTTTGAGTTTGCCTAATCTGTGTGTACTGGGTGTAATTATTATGTATATATAAATACATACAGATTAATGTATATATTATAAATATTTTTATTTTATATAATATTAATTATATGACAAAAAAAAACATATACTTGTAAATATTTCTTAAATATATACATGAATGTGTTTGTGTTTATATATACATAATAATTACACACAGTACACACATATATTAGGTAAACTCAAACTTTTTTTGTATGCGATTAATCGTTAGACAGCCTCGTAAAAATACAATGTTTTGGATGCTTATTAGCATGCTAATTCTATTATGCAGTTAGCTGAATTTTTTCACCCACTTAAGTAGGACTTAAGTACATTTTTATATGTCATTTCTAGGGCTGTCAAACAATTAATCGCATACAAAATAAAAGTTTGAGTTTGCCTAATATATGTAATTTATGTATATTTAAATACAAACACATTAATGTATGCATTTAAGAAATATTTATGGGTATATGTATTTATTATAATTTCTATATAATTTATAATATATAGAAATAAAAATATTTAACATAAATAACAGATTTCCCTTAAATATATACAGTAATTTGTGTGTATTTATATACACATAATAATTACACATAGTACGCACAGTTTATTAGGCGAACTCAGACTTTTATTTTGTATGCGATTAATCGTTTGACAGCCCTATTTCATAATTTCTTCTACTGTCTTTGAAATATGGTTAAAGTATGGCTGAATGTACTGACAAGCATTTATAATAAACTACAATATAATTAAATATAATTTCTGTTGAAACTTGTCATGTATTTAAATATATTTGAAGTTGCAATTTAGTACATTTAAAATGCATTACAATGAAGTACTTTATATGTGCTTTTAAAACGCAACAAAACATTTAAATAGATTTAAAGTGAACTTAAACGTAAAACTTTTAATTTGACATTATTGCAAAAGGTTACACACTTGAAAGTCATGAAAATGTCTCTTATTATGCCACTTAAATGGCTTTTTATTTAATTAATATTATATTTTCTGTAAGTACAATTTATTAAAAATCTACTTTAAAATTTGAAGTAAACTACAAGTGCACATTAAGCACAATTAAGCACTCTTCTTTTTCCATAAGGAACTGTTCACCTGCATTCACAGTGTAGTAAAAAAGAGGCTCAGGAATTTCCTGGCTGTGTATCAGCAGATTCAGGATGCCTCCGACATCATTCTACAGCGGCACAATAGAAAGCATCTTTTTTGCCTCACAAACGGCACCTGACAGGACTGCATGACCCCGCGGAGGGTGCTGTGCTCGGCTGAGCGTGTCCACCTCTGCAGGGCCATACAGAAGACACTTTCTCCAGGAGGTGCAGAACAAGCACCAGGAAGATCATTAAGGGCCGTCGCCATCCTAACAATGGGCTTTTCTCAATGCTGTGGTCAGAGAACTCAGGAGTTTCTTCCTCTAAAATTCTATAGATTCTTAATGAGAAGCAACACTGAAGAGCTGCTACACAGAACACACACCAACATGTACACTCATTTCAGTATATACACGGTTTCTATAATGGTTATCTTATACACACATACTGTTTAAAGGGAGTTGATTCACATGGATTGTTCACAACATTTTTTCGAAACATTTTGATTTGTTTTGGTTACATGAACTTTTAATGGATGGATTTAAATGTCTTGTGTTTGACTAAAAATATTTGTTTCGAAGATGAATGAAGGTTTGTTATAACATGTTGATGACTAAATGACATTTTTTCAAATCCAATTCAAGTAGGGTTGCAAAAAGATGGAAATTGTTTGGAAAAATAACAAAACATTTCATCATTTTGGAACTTTTCCAGAAATTTTGGGAAAATTTCAGGAATTTTTAAAAAACTTCCCGGAAGTTTTCGGACATTTTCTGTAAATTATCCACCTCTTTCAACCCAAAATACAATTTTGAAATTTTGTAATTACGAAATTGCAAATGCTGTACAGATTTACTTAAGTCCTACTTAAGTAGGTCATAAAAAGCACTCCAAAAATTCAGCTAATTGTATATAATATAAATTTAAACTGTAACACAGTTTTATTTAATTGCAGCGTGTAATCAAATTAAAACATCACATTAATTCACACTTATTCTGAAGTATATTCTAGTTGGAGGCTTTATCAGTGATTTCTAATATAATACGATATAATATTTATTCATGTTTAGGGTTTTTTATATTTTCAGTTTTCATTTAAAATTTTTTTTTTTAGTAATTTTAGATGGTTTAAGAAAAAAAGTTTTATTTTTATTTCAGTTTTAGTATTTTTAGTACTTGATCTTCAGCTTATTTCAGTTAACTACTTTTTTAATTTTGAGTTTATTTTGTTACATTTTGTTTGTTTAAATCTTTTGTTATATTTATATTTCATTTAGTTTTTATTTAAATTTTTAATTGTTTTAGTTTTGGTTAACAATAACCATATAGCATGTGTAATGTGTGCTGTGTGCATAGCAGTTATACTGTTTTCTGAATGCATAGCAGTTATGTTGTATAAACTCTTTTTATGCACCGAGTACAACATTATGTTTATTATGCTATTTTACGTATTATATATTTAGCAAATAACTATGACCACTACTATTTTTTTTTTTTATAACAACAGCTACAACAATAACTACTAATAACTACTAGTACTTAAGTACTACTGCTACTACTACTATTATTATTAGTCAGATTTATTTATCATTCAAAATGTCAAAAGTTGAAATATGTATTTGTCTTATTTAATTGGTTAATCGGTTTTACTTTCCTCCATTCCTTCAGTATTGCCCACATGTTCACCGTTAGACTTTCACTGTGATAATGGAAAATGCATCCGGCGCTCGTGGTTATGCGATGGAGACAACGACTGTGAGGACGACTCTGATGAACAAGACTGTCGTGAGTACATTTATTAATTATTTGTGTTATAGTTTAAAGACGAAAGAACTTGTTTGCATATTGTTTTTCCAAGACTGATGTGAAGCTCTGCTAACCTTAAGTTCTGTGTCACCTTTTATTTATTCAAAATGGCATATTTATGAATAGCGTTTGTCACAGACTGGCTTGTACAGAATGCTAGTACTCAATGAGCAAGTGCAAGAAAAAAGAAAATTCAGTTAGGTCTCATTATTAGGTCTCAAAATGAAAACATTTAAAAGTACCTGTTTTTGTCTGTACAGTGTCAATAGATAGAGACCATCCTTTTAAGCTACAAAAAGATAAAAGCTATCAAAATGGGTTTTGAGACACATGCTGTATATTCTAGTGATATGAAAACATATGATAAGGTTTGAACAAACCAAGAAATGTCATTTATTATTTAGTGAAAATCTTGACCTCGGGAGTTGCTCTCCCGTGTGCATTCATGAGTGCATGAGAGCAGCAGCTCTATCATAAATTAATTATGCTATCATTATTTTATGACACCTTTTGTGTCGTTTTGAAGCTCAAAGATGGTCACTATTGACTGCAACTCCAAGACTACAAGGACAAGCAGAAGATGCAAGCATGTAATCACATCCAGGTCCAGTGCCATGTATTCATGTCCCCTTAAAGGGAAGATTCATCTAAAAAAACGGAAGTTTTGTCATCATTTACTCACTCTCAAACACAAAAGAAGATATTTGAAGAATGTTGGTAGCCAAAGAGTTGCTGGTAGCCATGAACTTCCATAGTATTTTTTGAAAATACTACCAACATAATTCAATATATCTTATTCTGTGTTCAGTATAGGAAGTGAGTAAATTATTACAGGATTGTCAGTTTTAGTTGAGCTATCCCTTTAATAGAGGTAAACTATAACGGCCTTAAATGTTAGACAGGACTTGTGAACATACAGCAGCATGGTTTTTGATGACCTTTGAAGAAAGAGGGGTCCACACAAGAGAAATATTGTCTATTTTCATAAAGAGAATGACAGTAATCAAGTCAGAATGAAGTAAAAGCTTGTATAAGAGGTTCCAGATCCTTGAATGACAAAATTGGTTACGCTTTAATTGTCACGAGGTGGAATAAGACCGCAGATTTGATCACATTTTAGTTCTGAATCAGAAATTACTCCTAAAGGTCTTGCTTTTTTCACACAAATTAGAGGTTTAGTATGAGTAAAATGTATATATAGCTAAATATCCAATAGACTTTGAATAATCATATCAACTCCAGAGAAGTAAATAAGCTTGAGCCTCACATCTAAATGTGTTTGCCGGGGTCACGCTTGCCAATGATTGGTAAATTGGGAAGGTTTACTGACCATAAATATGTTACTGGCCATAAAACCTCATTTTGCATATGTTATTAAAATAGAAATATGTTTAGAAAATGTGCCAGTCGGCGGTTGGTTTTTGGACTGGGTTGTGCGTTTTCTGTCACACTTATTTTATGAATTCTTGTGCCAGGCTGAAAATCCTTTACTTCATTTGCCGACCTACAAAAAATTGCTTGTAAATCTCTCATTATGCTATATTCAATCTTTTTATCAACTTGTTTTCTATGCTTTTCAGTTAGCATAGGTTTTGTATTTCTCTATGAAACTGGTCGTAGGTCCTATTGATTCGAGCTTATGCACTTCAGTGTTTGAGAGAAAAAACATTATTTGTGACCCTGGACCACAAAACCAGTCTTAAGCAGCACTGAGGTATTTATAGCAATTGCCAAAAATACATTGTATGGGTCAAAATTAACAATTTTTCTTTTATGCCAAAAATCATTAGGATATCAAGTAAAAATCATGTTCCATGAAGATATTTTGTAAATTTCCTGCCGTAAATATATCCAAACTTATTTTTTGATTAGTAATATGGATGGCTAAGAATTTCATTTGAACAACTTTAAAGGCGATTTTCTCAATTTTAGGTTTTTTTTTTTTTTTTTTTTTTTTTGTGTCTTAGGCAAATATTGTCATATTCTAACAAACCACATATCAGTGGAAAACTTATTTATTTAGCTATTATTTAGCAATTTACACTTATGACTGGTTTTGTGGTCCAAGGTCACATTTGTGGGTAGTTTTTGATAATATTTACTCAAAAACTGAAGTTCATAAGCTCAGATCAATTAGGCCTATGAGCAATCAGGTCCAGAAAGAAATACAAAACCTGTGCTAATTAGAAAGAAAACGAGTTGATAAAAATTGAATCCAAAGTTAAGTAATAATACAGCAAAAGAAAGAAAGAAAGACTGTTATACCCCTGTTAGCAAAATCATCCAGTTTTAGTCCAATGCATTAATATTAACTACCATTTCTGGGAAAAAGAAAATCCTCTGGGTCAAAATGACCAGAACACAACATGAGGGTTCAATCTTTAATTGAATATTTGAAGAGTTCAGATGCAAAGGCCTCTAAATCCATCTGACGTCTTTCTTTGAAATGAGCATTTCTTTCTGGCTACTTTGTATACTTTTCTATGCAAGTACTGGTACTTCTGATTGGGTTGAGGCTGGAATTTAGCAAGTCTGAAGTAAAAGTATTTGGCGGACGTATACTATGTGTCGAGAGCATACACTCATCATTATCATTATCATTATCTCATTTGTGACCAAGATGGCTTTTAGCTGGTTTTGCATCTGAGCTCTTCATTTATTCTCCCTCATGTATAATCCATTTTAGCAAGTTAATTAAAGGAGAAGTCCACTTTGAGAACAAAAATTCACAGATAATATACTCACCCCCTTTTCATCAAAGATGTTCATGTCATTCTTTCTTCAGTCGTAAAGAAATTATGTTTTTTGAGGAAAACATTTCAGGATTTTTCTCCATATAATGGACTGAAATGGTTCCCCAAGTTTGAACTTCCAAAATGCAGTTTAAATGCGGCTTCAAACGATCCCAAATGTGGTTGTAAACGATCCCAGCCGAGGAAGAAGGGTCTTATCTAGCGAAACGATTGGTTATTTTCATAAAAAAAAAAATTTTTAATACAATTTAAATACTTTTTAATCTCAAACGCTCGCCTTGTCTTGGCTGCCTGAGCTCTGTGTATTCTGGTTCAAGACAGTTAGGATATGTTGAAAAACTCTGATCGTATTTTCTCCCTCAACTTCAAAAATCATCCTACATTGCTGCAGTACCGACCCACTTTTTGCAAAGTGAACATGCAAAGAAGATCAAACACCCTTAACAAAAAAGGTAAAACAGTGATGTAGGGTGATTCTGAAGTTGAGGGAGAACATGAGATGGGAGTTTTTCGACATACCCTAACTGTCATGATCTGGGAAAAAAAACAGAGTTGAGGGAGAGTAAGACAATACAAGCATTTGACATTTAAAAAGTGTATAAATTTATATAAAAAAACTATTATTTTTACGAAAATAACTGATCATTTCACTAGATAAGACCCTTCTTCCTCGGTTGGGATTGTTTGAAGCCGCATTTTCGAAGCTGCGTTTTGGAAGTTCAAACTCGGCAGAAAAGTCCTAAAATGTTTTCCTTAAAAACATAATTAATAACATAATAATAAAAAGACATAAACATCTTGATGACAAAGGGTGAGTACATTATCTGTAAATCTTTGTTCTGGAAGTTGACTTCTCCTTCAATGTCTTCTTTTGTAAGATGTAAGTTGTGTATGTATATGGAGCAAAATAATTTATTTCATAGCAGTCCTTACCATTGTAACATATTTTAATGCTGTAGAGAGGCAGTATGTCTATCTGTGAGGCAGAAAACAGAAGCAACAATAGTCTTTGCATCTGACCCATATTTCTCAGCGCTGTACTCTTGAGGCTCATGTCTTGATGGGGGGTCTGTCTGCCATAAGCTTTCCATGAATTTTTCATTCGTTTCCACCACACTGCATCGTCTCTTACATTCAACGTCTCCCTTTCTGCTTCTGTCTGTCTTTTTGCTTTATATTATCAGTTAAAATATCAATAGCGTGTGATAATTCACACTTCCTTTGTATTAGTGGCATGTAATAAAAGCAGCAGAATGACTGCTACATGTGTATTTTGATTCATTTTGTAGCATTTTTGTCTGAGAGATTTGTATCTATATGCGTTTTACTGGAGCTGTTAAACTAATATGCACCTTTTAATGGGCAATACTGGAAAAAGCATGAGGGATTTCATTCGTTTTTTGTTTTTCCAGCATGCTTTGCAGTATGTGAAATATGATTTGTGCATCTGGCGGGTAAAAGAGCGGTGGAGCAGAAATACACCGGTGTGTGTGTGTCTGTCTGGCGCGGCAGGTGGTGTAAATACAAGCAGCATCAGATTTAATGCCGCTGTTCTGGAGTCCAGTACTGGTGTCAATAAAATGCTTTGAGCGCCACCAGTGCATTGGATTGTGTCGCTGCAGTGTGTTGCACTTTTTTTTTTTTTTTTTTAAACCTCACAGGAACAATAAAAAAAAAAAAATGCTAAAAGTATGCTCACCCTCAGATCATCCAAGATGTAGATGCATTTGTTTCTTCATCAGATTTGGAGAAATGTAGCATTCCAGTGGATCTTCTGCAGTGAATGGGTGCCGTCAGAATGAGAGTTTAAACAGCTGATAAAGACTGGACTGAATTGGTGTTGATTACTTGTGGATTATTGTGATGTTTTTATCAGCTGTTTAGACTCTCATTCTGACGGCACCTATTCACCACAGAGGATCCATTGGTGAGCAAGTGATGCAATGCTACATTTCATCAAATCTGATGAAGAAACAGTCACCAAAATCTTGGATGAACACAGTTCATGTTTAATCCATGTTTTAACCCATTACTGACATTTACAACATCTGTATGATTTTTGTTTTTGAGCAGCTCCACGAGAATGCGAGGAGGATGAGTTTCATTGTCAGAATGGATACTGTATCCGCAGCCTGTGGTACTGTGATGGAGACAATGACTGTGGAGATAACAGTGACGAGCAATGCGGTGAGATCATTTATATATAGCTCTTTCAGGATGATTTAAGGTTCTAAAGGTGTGGAAACCTGGTCTAGGCACGTCTTGCGTGTTGGAGGTGTCTAACCAATTACGACAAGCAGGTCAGCCTTGATTGTAATTGGGATCATCTGGTCTTAGTCACAGACCTGCCAGGACACAGTGGGAGCTGCAATACAGAGCAAAACAGAAAGAAGAAAACAGAACAGACACGCAAAGCATTGCAACAAGTTTAGCACACGCCCTTGGATGTAAAATAACCAATGGCATAAAGCCCTTTGTAAAAAGTGCACTTGTAGGGAAGTTTAACATTTAAAAAGTATAGTTTAAAAACTGTACTTGCAGATGATGTAATATTAATCAAATGAATTAAAAAGGACACTTAAGTATACTTAGAGTACACTTTTTGACAGTGATGTCAAATTAGAAGATTTAAAGTTTAATTTTAATACGTTTTAATAATCTTCAGCATTGCTTTAAAGTAGTACACTTATTTTGATGTGTTGACTAACACAATGAGTGCAAAGTACTTGATTATAATCAATATTATATTATATTTCAATATTAGTTATTCAATATTACATTTGAAGTTAAGATATTTTAAGTTTATTAAATTGCAACTTTATGTCAGTTAGTAAAGGTGCAGTACTCACCCTTGAAGAGATCTGACTTCTTTGTTTAAAATGACATTTTGTTCATTATTCAGACCTTCGTCAGACGTGAAAATGCAACTACTTCATTGTATTTTACATTTTATCTTAAATGCTTGTGTACATTCAGCAAAGATTCCTGCACTTGCAGCAATGACAGCTGTGCAGATCTTATGTTCTAGCCATCAGTTTATTAAAGTATTCACATTATGTTTTCAACACAAGGTTGTCTAATCAGTTCTTCAAGGTCTGTGCTATTCCTTTGTGCCATTTTTTTCAGATGAGGTGGATTTAGGGTGTATCTTGTTTTTAATTTCTGCTGAAATGTACTGAACTTTCTGCCAAGCAACCTTCCTCCCATCCCAGTACATAAAATAAATTAAAAAAAAATTCTCACTGCAAGAATTTCAATGCCTTTTTGTGCTTGTATGTGTGTCCAGATAAGAGGAAGTGCTCTGATAAAGAGTTCCGCTGCTCTGATGGAAGTTGCATCGCAGAACACTGGTACTGTGATGGAGACACCGACTGCAAAGATGGAACTGATGAAGAGAATTGCCGTAAGCTGATTTTGAGTTTCTGAGTGTACTTATTTTTCAGATGAATGTCTCTACTTCTCTCCATGCAACCATTGATCCATGCATCCGTCAGTGCATCATTGTTGTTGTTGCTGCTGTTTATTGTTGCATACATGTTTCCAACTATTGTCAGTGCATCCATCCATACATACTTTCAATCATTCATCAATCATGCATCATGTATCCGTCTATCCAACCCCCCGTCGTGCATCCATCTATCCATCCCCCCGTCCCTCCCTCCCTCCATCCATGCATTTGTTTATTCATCCATCCATCCATCCTTGCATCCATTAATCACGCATCCATGTTTCTGTCTTTCTGTCTATGCATCTATCATCCATCCATCTATCCACCCAAGCATCTATTAAGCATCCATCAATCCATTCTTGCATACATCATGCATTCATGTTTACATCTAACATCAGTGCATCCATCCAACCATCCAGCCATCCATGATGCATCCATTCATGATGCATCCATCTATCCCTCCCTCTTACCCTACAATGCATTCATCATGCAAGCAACCACCAATTTTGCATCCATCCATGCATCCATCCATCTATGCATCTATCCATCCATCAATTCTTGCATCCATTCATCATGCAGCCATCATGCATCCATCCAGCATGCGTCCAATCATGATGCATCCATGAATTATGCATCTGTCTGTCCATCCATCCATTCATGTATCCATCCGTCCAAACATCCAATCATGCATCATGCATCCATCCGTCCATCCAGCCATTCATGATGCATCTATTCATGATGCATCCATCTATCCCTTCCTCCTACCCTACAGTGCTTACATCATGCAGGCATCCATCCATTTTGTATCCATCCCTCCATCCATGCATCCATCATGCATCCGTCCATCTATGCATCCATCCATCCATCCATCAGTTCTTGCATCCATTCATCATGCGTCCATGTTTCCATCTATTGTCTGTAGGGGTGACCACCTGTCCCATTTTGTGTTGTACCGCACAGCATTTCCACCCTTTGTCCCGCACGTCGCATATTGAGAAAATGTCCTGCATTTTCTTGAGTGTGTTGGTTTTTAATGATCATTAAGAAAACGTCCATGCGTTCTTTTGCCTTTTTAAGAACACACGGAAAAACATGATATTATACACTTATTTTAACCAACAAAAAAAAAATCGATGCAGCTTTCAGACGCGACTTTATTCTTATTTTAATAGTTCGTTTGAGGTGGTTTCTATGGCGTTATTTTAATAATAATGTGCTCTAGACATTTTTCATTTATGCGAAGCACATCTCTTCTCTCGCAGGTGGATTCTCTTCACTCATAAAAATGACGTGCTTTCTCTCGGTTGCTTGTGCACGCTCAGAAACACAGATCAGAGCATATGACAACGGATGTAATCAGTATTTAAATGGCATAACAATAGAAAATGTATCAGTCTCACACGTGTCCCACATTGTCCCGCAAAATCACATCTATGTCCCGCAACAGCCCTATTGCCAGGTGGTCACCCTAATTGTCTGTCATTATGCAGCCATCCAGCGTGATTCCATTTATGATGCATCCATCGATTATGCATTCGTCTGTTTGCAGTGTATCTATCCAATTATCCATCCATCCATGTATCCATCATCAATCCATCCATTTTGCATCCTTCCCTCCATCCATGCATCCACCCGTGCATCCAGTGTTGGGAAGGTTACTTTGGAAATGTAATAGGTTACAGATTACAAGTTATACTATTTAAAAATGTAATAAGTAGTGTAACTTTTCAATTACTTTATTAAAGTAATGTAACTTATTATATTTGATTTACTTTTTAATTACTTTTTTATATTTTTTTTAAATTTTTTTTAATTACTTTTTTATATTTTTAACTGTTATCATTCTGAAACATTTAAACCAGGCAGAGTTAACCTTACAGTAGCACTCAACACTGATTACTGTCAGACTTTCAAAATCCTTTATCACTTGAATTAAGATTATAATAAGTAAGGGATAATTTACATCTTTATTTTGCAATAATAAATGGCTGTACATTATCCCACTTATTACACAGCTGCTTGCCACAAAAGTAAATAATTAGACGCAAAACACTGAACTGAGTTGAAATGATTGAATGCAAAGCTTCCATGAGGAAATCAGTTGCTAGCAAGCAGCACAGAATTAAGAAATTGTGCATGTAATATTAAATTAAGTTTTAATATTTTATTAGCTAACCAAACGCAAAGCTTTCACCAAGAAAAAACTATTAAGCGTAAATTGCCCGGATGAGTCTGAGTTATTAGCTTTTACCAGTTGTTATCGTGGAATAACAGACCTTGGTATGTTATGACTGACCAATCAGAATCAAGCATTCCACAGAGCCAGAGAATTTAATTTAAAGCACAGCCACACAAATTCAGACTTGACACTTCTTATTTACTTTGAGATCATTCTGAGGTTAAATACAGATTTGAAGTCATAACAAGAAATAGTTTAATAGCTATGATACTGGTTTTGAAAGCAAATGTTTGCAGAGTTATGACAGGAAACACTGGCATCTAGCAATGCCTTGGAAAAAAAAATTAATCTTAAAAAATTAAGTATATGCATAAACCCAAATAGGAAATAAAATGGTTATCGAATAAGCGTGTGTCCTATTCTGTGTCCTAAACACCTGAAACACTGGTGTCATTTTAGAGCAGTCAATGCAATTTATAAAATGTATGGGTGTGTGAAAAAATTCAGATGTAACCCCCTTTGTAATCATTAACATTTTAAAAAGTAACTGTAATTTAATTGCACATTTTTTTTCTCAGTAACTGTAACTAATTACAATTACATTTATTTTGTAATTAAATTACGTAATTCTGTTATATGTAACTAGTTACTCCCCAACACTGCGTGCATCTGTACATGCATCCATACATGCATCCATCCATCGCTTGCCTCTAAACAGAAAGTACAGAACTATTCATACATGGTGGAAAATGAAATTTGGGCCACAGATTCAAAACAATGACAGCTACACATGGAATCAGTCATGCAAATTGTCATATTGGTGAAGCTAAAGAGAATAGATATACTTTAGCCATATTTCTTCAATTATTTTAGATTTCCTGAATCATTTCTTCTCATTCTAGGCCATCCAAAGCTGTGCAAGTATAGTGCATAGAGCTGCTTGACAGAATTATATTTGTCAGCTCATTTTTTAGATGGCAGATGCCAGCCAAAAAATGTTCAGGCATGAATGCAAAAAGATTTCACAAAACCATAGACTGCTACATTGCAGTGAAAAACTGTTTATCTGGTTTAATAAAGAATTTCCTAGCTTTTGAAAGAAAAGAAAAGGAAAGAAATTTGCCACCATTGACCAACATCTGTATGCACAAGGGACTATTCTGCTAAATTGTGGTCAATATCTTTTTTTTTTTTCATATGCTTGGATCCCAGTGTTTGCTGTTTGAGATTGTTTTTATTTCTGTGTTATATTTGTTTTTGTTTGTTTGATTTATAGCAAATAACTGTTGAGAGGGATTTGTTGGACTGTTTGCGGGTGCGTGTGTGTGGGCGTGTAAATCACGTTACGTAATTTCTCTCTCCAGCATCTGACGTGATGACAGCCACATGCAGTGTTGAGGAGTTTCAGTGTGCATATGGCCGCTGCATTCTGGACATCTACCACTGTGATGGAGATGATGACTGCGGGGACTGGTCTGATGAGTCTGACTGCTGTAAGGAACATTCACTTTTCTCACTCTCTCTTAAAACATTTTTTTTGTTTTTTTTTTTTGTTTTTTTGGTTTGAAATGCCCCTTTTCTTTCTCTGCTTTACAGTCATTATAATTAATTCTCACCTTCCCTTTTAAAAAAGCAAAAGAAGATTCTTAAGTGTGAACTGAATGCAATGTTTTAATCACATGTTATTTGCAATTAAATGAAAATGTATTATGTTTTAAATTTATATTACCAGTTAAGATGAGTATTTTTGAGCCACTTAAGTAGGTTTTAAATATCTTTATATGAGGTTTCATAAGTCTTTGAAATATTGTAAAATGTTGAATGGACTTACAAGCACTTATGATAAACTAAAATATACTTTAATGTCATTTCTGTTGAACCTTTAAATCAAGTACTTTACATGTGCTTTAGTATGTTAGTCTAAACATAAGTCAAATACAAAACGAGTGCACTTATAAGCATGACAAAAAATTATTAAAGCAACCATTTGAAATGTATTTTAAAGCAGTGCTTTTCAAACCGGTCCTGTGAGCACCCCTGCCCTGCACGTTTTGTATGTCTCCCTCATCTAACACACCTGATTCAACTCATCAGCTCGTTAGTAGAAACTGCACAACATGAATTGAATGTTTCTGATAAGGGAGACATACAAAATGTGCAGGGCAGGGTGCTTCCAGGACCGGTTTGAAAACCACTAAAGTACAACTTTTACTTTCACATTATTACAAAGTGTACTTAAGTGCGTTTGGAATGAAAGTGTCTCTGTCTTTAAATACACTTAAAAGGTGGCCTTTTATTTCCATAATATTACATGCACGTTGATTTTTTTTTTTAAATATAAATTTAATATTTGAAGTACACTACAAATGCACATTTAGAACAATCAAGTGCACTTATTTTATTCAAGCTGTTTTACTTAAAATATTTTAGCGTAAAAGTTCTCGTTGCTGTAAATCTGTGTGGATTTTTTTTTACATTGTGCTTGTATCTTTTTTTAGTTGTTGGAGTTTTTTTAAAAAATAAGAAGTACTATAAGGTATCTGATTATAATTAACAGTAGTGTGTTGTTCAATGTTACATACAAAGTTAATATGTTTTAAATGTACTAAATTGCAGCTAGATTGCAGTGTAATTACATATAAAAATACTTAAGTCCAACTGGGTTAAAAAAGCAAAGTTCATCTAATTGCATTTAATATAAATGTAAACTATAACTGCATACAATTGAGTGTTCAAAAACATTACATTCAGATTGCACTTAAGTATGTTCTTTTAAAGAGCAGTATATTTACATTAAGTACTTTTTTTTAAAGTGTGCTTCGTTTCACAAGGGTTATTCAAGATGAGTTTCTAATACAGAAAAGTTTTATGACTGTGTGTGTTTGTGTGTGAACGCAGCCTCCCACCAGCCCTGCCCTTCTGCAGAGTTCATGTGCAGCAGTGGCATGTGTATAAACGCAGGCTGGAGGTGTGACGGAGAATACGACTGTGACGACCAATCAGATGAAAAGAACTGCAGTAAGTAACTGTTTTATTGTAGTGTTTGTGTGTGCAAGAGCATTGCACAACTGTCACACGCCTCTTTCTCTCCATCAGGCACATCGATGTGCATGGCTGATCAGTTTCGCTGTACGTCTGGTCGATGTGTGCGCTTGTCATGGCGCTGTGATGGTGAGGATGACTGCTCTGATAACAGCGATGAAGAAGGCTGTGAAAAGACTGGTAAGGACAATAAAAGCCAATTTATACTTTTAAACTCTATATAATTAAAAATTGCTGAAAATGTACTCGCCCTCAGGCCTTCCAAGATGTAGATGAGTTTGTTTCTTCATCAGATTTGGAGAAATTTAGCCTTCCATCACTTGCTCACCAATGGATCCTCTGCAGTGAATGGGTGCCGTCAGAATGAGAGTCCAAACGGCTGATAAAAACATCACAATAATCCACAAGTAAACCACACCACTCCAGTCCATCAATTAATGTCTTGTGAAGTGAAAAGCTTAAAGTTTGTAAGAAACAAATCCATCTTTAAGATGTTTTAAACTTTAAAGTGTCACTTCCGTCAAGTCCATAATCCATAATAACGCTTCCTGCAGTGAAAAAGTCATCTTGCCTGAATCAGGAGAGAAATCTACACAGATCAAGCACTGTTTACAAGCCAAAATAGTCCAAAAAAGCTCTAAACAAATATGTGGGTGGATTTTGATGTGAGAGACAACAGTGGATGGACTTTTTCACCGGTGGAAACATTATTATGGATTATGGCCAGAAACAATGGTTTAATGTTAAAACGTCTTAATAATGAATTTGTTTTATAAAAGCATGCAGCTTTTGGCTACACAAGATGTGAATTGACGGACTGGAGTGGTGTGGATTACTTGTGGATTATTGTGATATTTTAACGAGCTGTTTGGACTCTCATTCTGACGGCACCCATTCACTACAGAGCCTCCATTGGTGAGCAAATGATGCAGTGCTACATTTCTCTAAAACTCTGCCTAAAATAGACTTGGTATAAATCAAATAGAATAGATTTTTTAAAATTATTTAGATTATTTATAAGATCTAGTAATCAATGCACCTACATCTTGTGGGACAACAAAAGTCACAAAGACTTTTAAAAGACACATTTGAAAAAAAAAAAAAAAAAAAAACTTTGAAATTCCACTTGTTCCTCAGAAACTCCTCCATGTGCGTCGGATCAGTTCCTGTGTGGAAATGGCCGTTGTATTGGTCAGCGTAAGGTTTGTAATGACGTCAAGGACTGTGAAGACGGGACTGATGAGCTTCCACACCAGGACTGTCGTGAGTCCACAAAATTAGTACACGAATGTTGAAAATATTACATAAGACCAATAGTCGTAGTTCTTCTGAAAGCATGTGATTCCCTCATTTTTCTTCTTTGTTAACACTAAGTTGTGTGCCTGTGCCTGTGTGTTTATAGGCTCCAAGTCGAGTGAAGAAAACTGTAATGTTAACAATGGAGGCTGCTCACAGAAATGCCAGATGTCTCGCGGTCTGGTGCAGTGCACTTGTCACACCGGCTACACGTTAACTCAGGACGGGAAGACGTGCAGAGGTGAGGCCATAGACAAGGACGATTATTAAACAAAAAGAGACAGCTTAAAAGAAAGTTAAGAACCGTGGGGAAAAACTTTTGAACAGGATTGTCAGTTATTAATTTTCTTATTGGTACTTTATCTAAAATAGATCTTGTATCTCTTTTATTTATATGAATTCTGCAAGGAATTATAAACTTAAAGACAAAGGGTGTATGAATTATGCATTTGTATAAATGTACAGTATATATTCATATGTATTCATTTTTATAGATTTCTCTATATGTCTTGGAGATGTTGCCACAATTCTTATGGATATAGTCTGTCTCAGTTTTTTTCTGTTTCTGTTGTAATCCCAAATTGACTTGATGGTAATGAAATCAGATCTCATTCGGTCTTCACCATACTTTGTTTACTGCACTCCTTGTATACAAATAAAAAATATGGCAGTTAATGCCAAAAGAAATTTAGAAATGTTTCACATATTAAAGCAAAAGTAACCTCGTGAAACAGAGCTACACTTTAACATAATTTTTTAAGAGTACTTATAGAAATAATATAATTTCTAAGAATATACTTAAGTGTGAAGAACTGTATGTAATGTTTTTAGACATTTAATTGCATGTTATTGTCAGTGAATAATGTATTATAGTTTAAATTGATGTTATATTCAGTTAGCTGACCTTTAGCGTTTTTTGACCCACTTAAGTAAGACTTAAGTATGTCTTTATATGTAATTTCATAATTATTTCTGTTGTTTTTTAAAATAAGTACTGCTGAATTTAAATATGTTTGTAACTACACATTTGTGATGAAATTGCAGTTTTAGTACAATTAAAATATATTAACTTTAAATGTAATATCGAACAAAACGCTACAGTTAAAATGATAATCAAGTGCTTTACATTTGCCAACACATCAGAAATGCACAACAAAATATTATTAAAACAATAATTTAACATGTACTTTAAAGTAAACGTTTTAATGTGACATTTATTATGACTTCACTTTTTAAAAGCGTACTTAAGTGTGTTAAGAAACGTGTATATCTCCCTTTCAGACACTTATGTTACCTTTTAATTTATTAAAATATTATCTACAAGTACAGTTTTTTTTTGAAGTACACTACATGTGCATATTCAGTACAATGAAGTACACTTCTTCTTCACAGCGGTATAAATAACTGACTTAACTTGTTCTTTGGAGAAGAAGACTTTTGCACAGTACTGTATATTTATAGTACACAAACGCCAGAAAAACTGAGCTTGTGTGTAAGAAATGACAGTTTAATTTCATTATTACAGTACAAGATCAATTAGAAGTGTTTGCTTTTATTAAAACCTAATCCACTTGGATCATTAAGTATAGAAATCCAGAGATTTCTCTGGCTTTTCTCCTTTGTTCACTGTAGTGTTGTTAGATATTGTTCCAAGTCTTCTCGCACTCTGTCTGTTTGTGTTTGAACCATCATGTTACTCTGACGAACGATGAAGCTTACTAATAAATGTTATTCATGTTATGTTATTAATCTCTCTAAACTTTCCTGCATTTGTGGTCTGAACGCAGATGTGGATGAGTGTGCGGATGAAGGCTACTGTAGTCAAGGCTGTACCAACATAGAAGGAGGATTTCACTGCTGGTGTGTGCAAGGTTACGAGCTTCGACCCGACAAACGCAGCTGCAAAGCTTTGGGTAAGGCTGAATGTCTGCTGTGAAAGCAGCAAAACACTGGTGATTTTAAAACAAAGGTGACCAATTGAATACCAACTGTTTTCTATTCCCAGGTCCAGAACCAGTTTTGTTGTTTGCGAACCGGATTGACATCCGACAGGTTCTGCCGCACCGCTCAGAGTACACGCTATTACTGAATAACCTGGAAAACGCCATAGCGCTGGACTTTCATCATAGCAAAGAGCTGGTGTTCTGGTCCGATGTGACATTGGACCGCATCATGAGAGCCAGTCTGAACGGCAGTAATGTGGAGGAGGTCGTGTCCACGGGTCTTGAGAGTCCAGGTACGCAGTCGTTTTCGCTGTGTTCCTCATGTACTCTGCTTTATGACTCTTGTTTGAATTGCACTGTACAAACAGCTGAATAAATAAAACAGATCCTACAAAAATGAAAGCCAATTACAGTCAACAAGACACAGTGTAAATAAAAGTGTAGACAGCTGTATTGATTATAACATGAAACGGTCTGAAGTAGTTAGTGACAGTTTCACTGATTGTTAATGGAAGTGTTCTAGTATCATCATGGTGCTTGCTTTGAGTCGAATCTTTATTCAAAATATGAATAGTTTTGTTGTTTATGCTGCGTGGTTAAAAGAACAGTTCACCCAGAAAAGAAAATCCTATCATTATTTACTCACCCTCAGGTTGTTTGAAACCTGTGAGCTTCTTTCTTTCTTCTGAAAACAAATATTTTGAAGAATGTGTTGGTCAAACAATTTCTGGTCCCCATTGACTTCCATAGTGTTTTCCCCTTGTTATGGAAGTCAATGAGTACCGGCAATTGTCTCCATTTGTGTTCAGCAGCAGAAAGAATTTCATACAGGTTTCGAACAACCTGAGGGTAAGTAAAATGAAGACAGAATTTTCATTTTTGGGTGAACTATCCCTTTAAACACTGAGTTTGATAGTTTAGGTTGGATTTACAGACATATAAAACAGCAATAAAATCCTCCAGGAACAGTTCTTGTTTTTTTGTTTTTTTTTATGCTTTTGTAGCTTAAACAAAGAAAATGGCATGCAAATGTCCAAAATAAAATGAAAATTTTATAAAAACTCAAATGAAAATAGAAAAACATAAAATGTATAAAGAGTGATTTCAATAGTTAGGGTTAGGTTAGTTTTCATTGAATGATAAAGCATGTAAAATATATAATATAAAACATTTGTAGCAACAATAATAGTTGGTTTTAAAGCAGCAATAATAGTTTTTTTCCCCCCCACTTTCTTAGGTGGTCTGGCCATCGACTGGATTCATAATAAGCTCTACTGGACTGACTCAGGAACGTCTCGTATTGAAGTGGCCAATCTGGACGGCACACACCGTAAAGTGCTTTTATGGCAGAGGATGGAGAAACCCCGTGCCATCGCTCTTCATCCAATGGAGGGGTAAATACTCTCTGACTGTTGTGTTTTACTGAAGTTATACTATAATTTGCAAATAATGTGTTTTTTTTTTGTTTGTTTTTTTCAAAAGTACATTCAGCACAAGCATTGCACAATAAATGCACAATTTTGTTTTGGACTGGGTAGGAAGTCTTGCATACTAAGCATTACAGTATTTTCATAGTATCCCTTGTGAAAAAGAAATGTGGTTGCTTATGTTGAATGTGCCCTTGTAGTGTACTTCAAATATTAAAAGTTTTTTTTTTTTTTGTTTTTTTTTTAACTGTGCGTCAAGATAATTTAACATTAATAAAAGACCACTCAAATGACTTAAAGAGAGTTACTTTCATGGCTGTTTCTGAACACACTGAAGTACACTTCTGAAAATTAATGGTTTTACTTTAAAGTACATTTTAAATCATTACATTTTAATAATCTTTTGTTGTGCTTTAAAATATTTTAAATGTACTAAACTTCATAATTACAAATGTCTAATTAAAAAAATAAATTAAATGCATGACCTTTTATCATAAATGCGTGTTGGTACCAGTGTTGGGGGTAACGTATTACAGTAACGCGAGTGACTTAATCAATTACTTTTTTCAAGTAACTAGTAAAGTAACGCATTACTTTTTAATTTACAAGAAAATATCCGAGTTACTTTTTCAAATAAGTAACGCCAGTTACTTTGTTTTCCCATTTGATTCAATACTCATCAAAATGAATTAAAAACAGTGAAATGCGATCTCAGAATATGATGCAAACCTGCAACAATGTTAAATAACACAGATTTGTTTTTAATGCCATTTTGTTAACCAATGTCTTTGCTACTAACCTTTGATGATCCAGTTCAACCATGCTAATAAGCAAAAATGACTTTAAACAAACTAACATTTTACTTTACTTTTTTTTTTTTTTTAAGTACTGAAGAGTTTCAAGCTGTGTTCTACTGTACAGATGCTAATTTATTTTTCCTTCAGTCTGAGGCATATTCATTTCACTTTTTGGAGTGAAAGCCAGTGCTTTTACATTTGCAAAAAAATAGAACTATTTATATTAAAATAAAACAAGCACGCCCTGCCCACATTTTTAAGAGTAACGCAAAAAGTAACGTAACGCATTACGTTACATATAAAGTAACTAAGTAACGTAATTATTTACTTTTTTAGGGAGTAACCCAATGTACTTTCAAAAGTAACTTTCCCCAACATTGATCGGTACATTTGGTAGCACACTTTAACCATATTTCAAAGACAGAGAAGTAATTATGAAATTACACATAAAGATGTACTTAAGTCCTACTTAAGTGGGTCCAAAAAGCACTCTTAAATTCAGCTAACTGCATTTAATATAAATTTAAACTATAATACTTTTTCATTTAATTGCAATTAACATGCAGTTACGTGTCCGAAAGCATTACATTCAGTTCAAACTTAATTATTTTCTTAAAAGCATGTTATTTCCATTTCCCCATTATTTTATGTGAATGCAAATTCTGTACATTTATTATTTTATGCACTGTAAATTGTCAGTCTTTGTTCTTTTACATGGGGAAAAATCCCCTCTTGTGACAGTTGTTGTTGTTGTTGTTCTGTAAAAAGCAATGGTAAGCAGGTCATGAAAGCATTCTGGTGACTTCTAGCTAAACCTCGTAACTCAATTTGCTTCTAATCACAAAAGCCTGGGCAAAAATTTCTTCCAGGGATTGTCACAAGGCTTGAGTTGCAGCCGACGCTTATCGTGGCTCTTTGTCATGGGGGACAAAGGGGTTTATGAAATCTGGCTTGAATTCTCCCTCTCCAACAGGATTTAGCACTTGTTTTCGACCGGCTGTGCGTCCACTGAGTCCTACACGCAGATTAGGGCTGGATGATATGAACCAAAATCTTGATTAATTGAAAGTTTTACCATTAATTTTATTATTGCAATTTTTTATGTATTCAGTAAAAATGTTGTTTATTTATTTGTTTATTTTTTTGCCCTCATAGTTATAGATGTGAATCTGACTCATGATCGCTGTTGCATGTGATCTTCCTCTCGGCGCTCTTGTCCTATCACTTTATGTACGCGCGTATTTACTCTAGGTTCTTACTGGCCTTTCACACAGAACCCGTCTTTGCATCTAAAACGTGAGAAGCAGCACTCAGGAATGGTTTAAAAAAAAAACAAAGCACAGCACAGAATGCCTACTCCACCTTGTTGCTGTCAAATAATGAAGTTGCCATGCCAACCTGCTACTGTAAACAAAAGCTTTCAACGCATGCCCCGCCTCCGTGGTCTTCTGATTGGTCCACTGTTTTGAAACTGACATTGGAACGGACAAATTCTGTTAACTTGACAGAGCATCTTAAACACGTCACTCACATGTGAGGTCATACATGTCCATACAGCGCTGACTACACAGTAGTATGTTTTTAATGAGAAAGAATTAAAACAACCTAAAACAGATGCATCTTTTTTTACTTAATTTATTTTTGGCATTCAAACTCAGGACGTCCGTAGCGCAACGGCACTGTATGTCAGCACACTGCTTACAAGGTTATCGGCACCGACAGATGCATGTGAATCTTGCTGTATGTGAAAAATAATAAGCCATATCCATTTTACTGGTGGATAAAATGCATGACGTTGTTCTTCAAAATCGCTTATTTCATTCACTTACAAGAAGATCTGTAAAATCTTGAGGACAGTAATTCCTGTTAATTGTGTTAAGTCAAACTTGAGTCTAGTGTTAAGCTGTTATCATAAAGAATATTAATTGTTTCCTTTGTTGCCATGAACTCTAACGTTTCTAACATTACTTATACTCCTTTCTTAGGAAGATTTACTGGACTGACTGGGGAAATATGCCTTGCATTGAATATGCCAACATGGACGGCTCAAATCGCAAAATAATCGCAGATACGCACCTCTTCTGGCCCAATGGACTCACCATTGACTATGCCGGTCACCGTATGTACTGGGTGGATGCCAAACACCACGTCATTGAAAGAGCTGACCTGGATGGGAAGAACAGAAAGGCTGTCATCAGCCAAGGTAAAAAAGGATTTTTAACCTGAGTCTCTTTTCTCACCAAAGCTGCAATTATTTGATCAAAAATACAGTAAAAGCTGTAATATTGTGAAATATTATTACAATTTAAAACAGTTGTTTTCAATGTAAATGGATTGTAATATGTAATTTATTCCTGTGATGCAAAGCTGAATTTTCAGAATCATTACTTCAGTCTTCAGTGTCACATGATCCTTCAGAAATCATTCTAATACGCTGATTTTCTGATTATTTTTTATTTTTTTTTAATTTTATTTATTTGATCAGGGGCAATGCACAAACATTAGTCTAAAATAAGAAAAGATGTCATGTGCCAGGTTATAGCAAAAATGCTAATTTCCACCCGCAGTCCCTGGACAGGTTGTTGTTACACTTACAAAAGTTTTTTAATGTTGAAAACAGTTATGAGTCATATTTTTGTGCAAGCCGTGATACATTTTATTTTTCAGGATTCTTTGACGAATAGACAGTTCAAAAGAACAGCGTTTATTTGAAATAGAAATCTTTTGTAACATGTCCTTACTGTCACTTTTGATCAATGTAATGTGTCCTTGCTGAATACAAGTATTCTTTTTTTTTTCTTATTTTTTTATTTCAAACTTTTGAATGGTAATACATCATGGTTTCCACAAAAAATATTACTCATCAAAAATGGTTTTCAACATAATAAAAATCTTTCTTGAGCAGCAAATCAGCATGTTAGAATGAGATCCTGCGATACTGAAGACTGGAGTAATGATGTTAAAAATTAAGCTTCGCATCAAATGAATAAATTAGATTTTACAATATATTCAATTATAAAACAGTTATTTTAAATTGTGATAATATTCCATAATATTTCTTCTTGCTTACTGATTTAATTTGATTAAATAAACGCAGGAACCAGGGTTTGCAACATATTAATTTAACATGTTATGGTCAAAGTATTTTAAAACAGTACATTAATTCTATTAGCAGTTCAGTTTTTCAACAGCTGCACAGATTTGGAAAGGTAAATTAGGTTGGTGTGCTTTTTTCCTCTAGTGTTCTGTAGTATTTTAGTCTTCTGTTCATTTGGGATAAGGAGTGCCTGATGAATAAATTCAGTTATCTGTCTGATGTGTGATGGAGTGCAACCAGCGGTCTCTCTAAATGGCACACTAGAAAGGAAGCCTAAGCCTCGGGGTTTGCAGGAACAAAATACCTGTGCACCTGGGAAAGGTGGGGGAATATTTAGACCTGAAAACCGAGCTCTAAAAAAATCCAGCGCAGATTTGCTTACAGTGGTCAATGACAGATTTACTAGGGAGGGAGGCACCAGCATTATATAAAATCAGGGTGCACACACACGGAGAAAAGATATGTTGACTGGAAAAACAAGATCAAAAGTGAACGATGATTGAAATGACAAGAGAAAGGTACCAGCAAGGAGGGGGACGGCAGATGGCAGTGGAGCTGGGAACAAAAGATAAAAAAGAGACGTAAAAGGCAAACAAGCCTTAAAACTCAAACCTAGCCTTGATTCTCTTACAAAGATAAGATCACAAAACAACCCCACGCTGTGTGTGTACACCTGGAGAAGGGTGAAAGGTGCAGAAAAGGCGGGAGATCCAAGCAGGGTGGGTTACACGCCTATAGTTTGGCAGAACGCCAGGTTTAAAGTATAAGCCAGGATAAAACACAATCTACTTTCTTAAAATGAGGTTCCAAAAGGTTTTTTTCACAGCGATACTACAGAACAACCATTTTTGGTTTCCTTTCTGAAAACAGTTCCACTTTTTTCTTATTTTAATAATCTAAAGAACCCTTTTCTATGTTAAAATACCTTTTTTTTTGCACTGGAAAGCTTCCATGCACACTTAAAAATGAAGGTTCCAAAAGAGGATTTTGCGCAACAATGCCATAGAACTATTTTTGGTTCCCCAAAGAACCTTTCAGTAAAAGGTTCTTAAAAGAACTGTTTTTATTAGTTCTTAGAACATTTAAGATATCTAAAGAACCTTTATCCACTTTAAAGAGCCTTTTGTGGAATGGAATGATTCTATGAGTTAGTTTGAAGAACATTTAAATCTTTTTCCACTCTAAAGAAACTTTTGTGGAATGGAAAGATTCCTTGGATGTTAAAGTTTCTGTCAATGCCAATAAAGAGCCTTTATTTTTATTTTATGGAGTGTAGGACAGAAAAACAATGCAGAGATTATAATGAGTGCTTTGGTTTATTGCTTTTGGTAAACTGAGTGCTGGCTTTTGCTGTTTTTTGAGAGATTCAGTGGGGTTGTTTGTTAGGAACATGTTGTAACCAGCTTTGAGAAAATCATAAATGTCCCAACCATGTGCAGTGAACTCACCCTCCCCCACCTCAGATTGACTGTTAGTCGGAGAAAAAGGGTTTCTAATCCCTGATGGATGGAAAGTAGCTAATTAGTGGTTTGAAAATAGTTTACCTCTGCCAGTCTGCTTTATATACAAAGTTTGACGTTTTCATGTCTAATTTTATCCCAAAATCCCAATAGAACCTTGTGAAAAAGAAGTACTCTTCAGCATAAGACTGCTTTTTATGGGAATAAAGTGTGAATGTAGAGTAATGTTTTGGGGCACTTGTATATTAATTACAGTTAAATGTGTTACAATTTAAATGTGTATTACATGCAATTAGACTTTAGACTGTTTTTTTTTTTTTTTTTTTTTTTTTTTTTTTTTTTTTTTATTGACCTACTTAAGTAAGTCTTTATGTAATTTCATAGTAACTTACTGTTTTCTTTGAAATATGGAATGTCTATATTTGTAATTACACATTTGTATTGATAAATTTTGCAATTTAAAAGATAAATTAAAAGATATTCCCATTTAATTTCCTATGTAATATTAAATAACACACTACACTGTAAAAAGTTTTCACCAGTTTCAACTTAAAAACTTAAAATTTTAAGGCAGCTGCTGAACTTGAGTTGAAATGACATGTACTTTGAAGTTGATTTAACTTAAAATGTTAAGGCAGCTGCTAAACTTAAGTTTTTAAGTTAAAACTGGTGAAAACTTTTTACAGTGTACAGTTAAAATTAAGATCAAGTAGTTTATATGCGCTTTAGTATCTTAGTCAACATCTTTAACACTTTGCACTTCTAAAAAGCATGACATAATGCAAACATAATGACTGAAAATGCTCTCTAAAGTAACATTTTTAATTTTTGCACATTATTGCAGAATTTTAGCTGCAAGTTAAAAGTCAAGCCATGAAATCAAAATTGAAGTTTTTTGGCTTTTAGTATTGATATGTTAGCCTTAGTATTATCTATAAGCCAGTGTGCTCCAAAACAATGACAAAATTGCATTTAGAAGATATAAGCATTCAAAACTTACAGTCTCTAACTTCCGCCAATATGAATGAATGATTTTGATGACGCCAACCTGCACTTCATCCTCTCATCAAACTTTGTCCAATCAAATGCTCTCTAGAATCCGAAACGTCCCGTCCCCTACACTATAAATTGATGCCGAAGCTGAAATTGGTCACTTGTTCACAGAATTTGTATTTTCCGTACAGTGAATGGCTGTGATATAAATAAAGATTATCGGCTATTTAAAAAAGGGGGCGTGACTGCTGGATATGTCCCGCCCTGTCTTCCTCTTTCAGTTAAAATTACGTCAACACATAGAATAACACTGCGTGTTTCAAAGCACTTCAGTGGACTTTTAAGTATTAATAATGGTGGTAATTAGACACTGACAAATGCTTGGCACATTTAGTGGGGTCACAGCTGTGTTTACGGAGTATTTTACCACAGCTTAGAATGCATCATAATCAAGGGCTGGAGCTATCTGATTTAGAATGAAAATGAATAAACACCTTAAAACAGCCAATCAGAGTCAAGAATTCTAGCATGCCTTGATATAATTACACAAAAACCCTTTGTTTGTGTGTTTAATGAGAGAAGAAGATAAGGAGATGTTGTGACGCTCTTTACTCAAGAAAACAGATGCAAACATTACTTACCTCTGGGTGACATTTGACCTCAACAATTAAAGTGTGGACTTGACATTCAATAAAACCTTTAATATAATATGCATTTATTCAGTGTTGTAAAGAACCCAAAAGAAATTTGACTTAAGATAACTAAGCGTAATTCTTACTCTTAAACATAACCGGAGGATCATAAATTAACTGAGGCTAATACTCAACAGAACCATTCAGCTTTCTACAGTTTATACTGTGCCTGAGCTTAAACCAACAAAGTATTGGTTAAAAAACGGTTATGTCTTCTTTTACTGCTTGAGCTTTGGACTGCTGTCGTTAATCATTATGCTTAACACTAGAAAAATGTGCATTTTAGAGCACAGATGCTAAATATATCTGTGAACCTTTTGCTCTGCCAGGCCTTCCACATCCTTTTGCCATCACCGTGTTTGAAGACAGTCTGTACTGGACCGACTGGCACACCAAGAGTATCAACAGTGCAAACAAGTTTACTGGCAAGAACCAAGAGGTCATCCGAAACAAGCTGCATTTTCCCATGGACATCCACACCCTACACCCACAGAGACAACCTGCAGGTCAACTAACCGTAATCGTATATAATGTTTACAAATGCTAATCAAATTGAACTAAATGCCACCCAGACTCACTGGAAAAACATGCCTCTACCTGCATTGCTGCAAAACTCACGTACACACATATAACTCGCTGGGTTTTCCAACTGAAATGAACACTAGTAGCAGTAAAACACCAACAACTTTTGTTCCTTTTCACACAAGTTATGATTACAGATGCTGATTATAGATTAATAAAGGCTTATTTTTATGCATTTCCTTGCACACTGCTATGTTATGACCTCAAAACACCATAAATCCAGATCCATATTTAGCTTTTCTGACATAGTAAACTTGCTCGATAGCGCACCCGGTGCAACATTGCATTTGGGATGCAGCGCATTTGTATTCGAGTTCAGTGACACATGAGTCACAATAAAAGAGCTCAAAGACTTGTAGACACAAGATGAAATGGAAATGGCTGCTTTAGGAATTTGTTTCTATATCATGTTTGCTTTTGTTAACACTATCGGTTAGGTTAAATTTAAGGTTTAGTGTAGGTTGTACATTATTTTCAAATGTGATAAAGTATTAACTTTGGACATTTCATTTAGGAACTGCCCCATTATGTGCAACAACTAATGTGATGAAACATTGCCCGACCCACGTTTATCTAGATAAAATTTAAACACACTTTTAGCGCCACCCACTGGACATTTCACTTTGAAAGTGCTGCAAAATGCAGAAAACAATGTAATGTAATTTTGTAGCAATGTCGTTGCAGGCGCGTTTTTTTCAGTGAGTTAATAATGTACATTTTTAAAAGCATCTTTCATTTTTTTTTTTCTCCTGTTATGTTTAGGTGGGAGAAATCGCTGTGGGAGCAATAATGGAGGCTGCAGTCACCTGTGTCTTCCAAGCAATAAGACCTACACCTGTGCATGTCCTACAGGCTTTAAAAAAGGTGGACCACTATAACTGTGCCCAGAGTGAGTACTGCTTGTCTTAGTTATTTATCCTAGATTTATATTTATCCTCCTTTCGTGTTACAATAATATCCCTATACCTTAAGGGTACAGTAACATGAGAAGTTCAATACAAACTTCCAGAAAGTGATTGTCTGCATCTTTGTGTCAGTATCACGAGGAACCACTCACGTTCTGGGTAACTGACAGAAAATCAAATTTCAGGAAGGTTTGCTGAAGAGTGTTGCTGAAAGAAATCACAAAAATTGTTTTATGGGTACTAGAGCTTGTTTTACCCTTGAAGATACAACTTATCGATTCATAAAAAGTGCATATTATTGCTTTTATAATAAACTTCAGAAAGTTTGAGAAAAGTGAAATATTCAGAGCAGCATGATGCATTTAGATTAGCAATTAATGTCTTAATAACTTTACTAAGTAACACTACTTTTTATCAGTTTGAATTTGTTGGTTTACTAAATGCAAAATGCCTCGTTCAGTCAAGACAACATATTCCTTGTTCAGCAAATTAATTAAGTTGTAATGCATGCTGGGATACTGCAAACGCTTAACATTTCAGCAGTATTGTTTAATAAGAAATTGCATTTGACACTCAAAAGTGTTCAGTATCTGGAAAATGTGTAGTTGCTTTTATTACAGTGTAGTAATACACATCCTTAATGTATTATTGTGAACTGATACAAAAAACAGCCACAAATGTAAATAACGTTATAAACAAATCCATCATAAATTGTCCTTTAATAATCAAACGTCTGACTTTGTGACATGAATGTTTGTCTGTACTTATGAATTTCTTAAATCTGGAGAACTGACAGGAGACCTTTGGTCTTTGATCAGGTCTTGACAAGTTCCTGCTTTTTGCCCGAAGGACGGACATCCGTCGAATCAGCTTTGACAATGAAGACAAGCTGGACGACGTCATTCCACTGGCTGATATTCGAAACGCAGTGGCCCTGGACTGGGACTCCAGTGAGCGTTATATATACTGGACTGACGTCACCACTGATTCCATCAACCGAGCGAAATGGGATGGAAGCAAACAGGAGGTTAGCAGGAATTTAGCCTGAGACACAAAGATCAGATTTCAAGATCAGATTAATACTGTCGGACAGCAGCATGTTTAAAAAAATTATCTATGCACTACTGGTCAAAAGTTTTATGTCATTAAGGTTTTGTAATGTTTTTGAAAGAAGTCTTTTATGCTTGACAAGGTCACATTTATTTGATCGAAATACAAAGAAAGTAAAAAAAATTCAAAAGAACTGTTTTACCTGTGAACATGTTGCAAAATGTACTTTATACCAGTGATAAAAGCAGAATTTTAAAGCTGGGAAGAAAATAAATAAATGTAAAAAAAAAAAAAAAAAAAAAAACTTTTACAATACAATAATTTTTTTTTAACATTTTGCCATATATTCACAGAAAACAGCTCACAATTGATCAATATATAATTTTGTTTTTTTTTCCAACATTATAAATGTTTTTACTTCCACCTTTGATCAATTTCTTGCATCCTTTCTGAACAGAAGTGTTAATTTCTTTCATTTTATCATACTTACCCCAAACTTTTGAATTGTAAAGTGAAAAGGTTTTCATTAAAATATGTAGCAGCACAACTGTTTTTAAAATTGATAATTACAAATATTTCCTTTGTTGCAAATCAGCATATTAGAATGATTTCTGAAGGATCATGTGACACTGAAGACTGGAGTAATGATGCTGAAAATTCAGCTTTGACTAGAGCAATAAATTACATGTTAACATATATTCACATAGAAATGCTTATTTAAAATTGTAAAAATGTTTCACAATATTACTGTTTCTACTGTAATTTTGATTAAATAAATGCAGCTGTGATGAGCATGAGAGACTTGAGATTAAGTCATCTTAATAAATAAATACACACAAACTAGAATATAAAATGAAAGAATGGAATAATTAGGGAGCAAATGTATATAATAAAAAAAAAAAATTGTTGTTCCTGCCTCTGATTAGGTCTTTTCACACCACTACTGTTGTGTGTCTAATGTATGAACTGCACGTTTTGGTATTATATATAATATACCAAATATATAAGGAGAAATGTGTAAAATACTGACCCCTGGAGAGCAAACTAGCAAAAACAAACACATCCTCTCTTGTATAATGTATTGCCATGTAATTTGACAGATGATATTCATGTTTCTTGCAGGTTGTGGTGGACACCAGTTTGGAAAGCCCTGCAGGTCTAGCTATCGATTGGCTTACTCATAAACTATACTGGACTGATGCAGGTACTAATCTGTTATTAATTCATCTTTCAGATCCTAGCATTAGATCTAAGCTATATAGCTCTTTTCATGCAATACTTTCCATTGTTTGAGTCCATTTGAGACCAAGCACACACTACAAGATGAATGCTTTGTTTATTTTAATTTTTTGGTTCTCATTTGCCCTCTCCTCTCTCCCTTTTCTTATAATTACATTCCTGCAATTTTATTGAATGTAGATACTATTAGTGCAACTACTATTAGAGCGGTGACGGGCATATGCTGCAGCCTGGAGTTTTATGCCAACTTAGATATAAATTTTTTCCAGTGTTATTAAGAAAAGACTTGTTTTTTAGGCACAGATCGGATTGAAGTTTCAAACACAGATGGAAGCATGCGCACAGTTCTGATCTGGGAGAATCTCGACCGTCCGCGGGACATTGTCGTTGACCCGATCGGAGGGTAGGTCAAGTACAGTTCAATATGCAATGTTATACAATGTCCTCCACAAATACAGATGGTAAATATGAGCAAAACAAGGGTTGAAAAAGTCTTTGCTGTTTGTCCTAAATGTTAGATGTTGTATATACAATTTGGCAGCATTTTAAAGAATTCTAAAGAAACGATACATAACCGTATTTGTTTTGCCTCACTGTAGATTCATGTACTGGACAGATTGGGGTGCGAATCCAAAGATTGAACGTGCTGGAATGGACGCGTCCAACCGTACGGTTATCATCTCAACAAACCTGACCTGGCCTAATGGGTTGGCAATCGACTACAGCACTGAGCGGCTGTACTGGGCCGATGCTAGCATTAAGACCATTGAGTATGGCAACTTTGATGGATCAGGCAGACAGGTAGACGCAAGTTTGTGTCTTTTATTTAAAGGAGAAGTCCACTTCCAGAACAACAATTTACAGATAATGTATCACCCCCTTGTCATTTTTCTTTCTTCAGTCGTAAAGAAATTGTGTTTTTTGAGGAAAACATTTCAGGATTTTTCTCCATATAATGGACTGATATGGTGCCCCGAGTTTGAACTTCCAAAATGCAGTTTAAATGCGGCTTCAAACGATTCCAGCGGAGGAAGAAGGGTCTTATCTAGCGAAACGATCGATTATTTTCATTAAAAAATACTTTTTATTCTCAAACGCTGATACTGCCTTGAACTCTGTGTATTCTGACTCAAGACAGTTAGTGTATGTCGAAAAACTCCAATTGTATTTTCTCCCTCAACTTCAAAAATCATTTCAAAATCATCCTACATCACTGCAGAAGTACTGACACAGTCTTTGCAAAGTGAACATGCAAAGAAGATCAAACACCCCTAACAAAAAAGGTAAAATAACAGCGATACAGGACAATTTTGAATTTGAGGGAGAAAATACGATCAGAGTTTTTCGACGTACCCTAACTGTCATGAGCTAGAATACACAGAGTTCAGGGAGAGCAAGACCAGATGAGCGTTTGACATTAAAAAGTATACAAATTTTTCTAGATAAGACCCTTCTTCCTCAGCTGGGATCATTTACAACTGCATTTGGGATCGTTTGAAGCCGCATTTAAACTACATTTTGGAAGTTCAAAATCGGGGCACCATATCAGTCCATTATATGGAGAAAAATGCTGAAATGTTTTCCTCAAAAAACATAATTTCTTTACGACTGAAGAAAGAAAGACATGAACATCTTGGATGACAAGGGGGTGAGTACATTATCTGTGAATTGTTGTTCTAGAAGTGGACTTCTCCTTTAAATTGGCTTGCAGTTCTCAGGTTAAACTTTCATTTGTTGTTCATTGAAGGTGTTGATTGGCAGTCAGTTGCCTCATCCATTTGGGTTGACGCTCCATGAAGACAGAATTTACTGGACAGACTGGCAATCCAAGAGCATCCAGAGTGCAGACAAGCTGACTGGTTTGGACCGAAGAACGCTTGCAGAAAACCTTGAAAACCTCATGGACATTCACATGTTCCACCGTCACAGAACTACAGGTAAAACATCACCGTAGACTGTCTCTATTATGTATTAATGATACTGGTAACAAAAATACTGTACAATACAGTCAAAAATTTGGACATTGTAGCTTTGACGTTTTAAATCATTGTTTTAATAATCATTTGTTGTGCTTTAAAGAAGCACACTTATTTTGATGTGTTGCCTAACCTGTTAAAGAACACAAACCCCTGGTTTCACAGATGAGGCTTAAGTCTAGTCATAGACTAAAATGTAAGAAACTGAAAGAAACTTGCATTGACTGATGTTAAAATATATCAGTGCCTTTGTTTTGTTTCAAGATGCACACCAGTAATGTTTTTTTTCTAAGCATGTTTATAAAAATGATTTAAATGTCCTAATTGAACTATGGCCTAATCCTGGGTTAGTCTAAGCCCCGTCTGTGAAACTGGGCCTTAAAAATACTAGATTGTAATTTTAACTCTGGTATGTTATTTGATATTGAACTTAATGTGTTTAAAATGGATTAAATTGCAACTTATAAATGTATAATTATATAATTCAATATATATAAATGCATGCAGGTTTCAATAGAAATGAAAATAAAGTATATTTTAGTTTACCGTAAATGCTTATCAGTACATTCCGGAGTTCTTTAACTAGTACTTGAAATTATTATGAAATTACATATGTGACCCTGGACCACAAAACCAGTCTTAAGAAGCACGGGTATATTTGCAGCAATAGCCAAAAATACATTGTATGGGTCAAAATTATAGATTTCTCTTTTATGCCAAAAATTATTAGGATGTTAAGCAAAGATCATGTTCCATGAAGATATTTAGTAAATTTCCTGCCGTAAATATATCAAAACTTGATTTTTGATTAGTAATATGCATTGCTAAAAACTTCATTTGGCCAACTTTAAAGACGATTTTTCTCAATATTTAGATTTTTTTGCACCCTCAGATTCCAGGTTTTTAAATAGTTGTATCTCAGCCAAATAATGTCCTATCCTAACAAATTTACTTACTCATCTTTCAGATGATGTATAAATCTCAGTTTCTAAAAATGTACCCTTATGACTGGTTTTGTGGTCCAGGGTCACATATAAAAGATGTTAAGTCCTACTTAAGTGGGTCCAAAAACACTCTAAAGTTCAGTTGCATTTAATGCACATTTAAACTATAATACATTTTCATTCTATTACAGTTAACATCCAGTTAATTGTCCAAAAACATTACCTTTAGATTGCACTTAAGTATATTCTTTTAAAGTATATTATTTTCAGTTTTCATTTTCAGTTTGCAATTGAAAATATTTCTTTGTAAGGGATTCCTTTAGAGCTGCCAACAGATTAATTTTTTTTTTTTTTTGTACAAAAGGTGCAAAAACGGGGTTTCACAACAATACCGTAGAAGTAGTCTTAGAGTAAAGAACATTTTAATCATCCAAAGAACGTTTTTGCACTATAAAAAATCTTTTGTGCAATGGAAAGATTCCATGAATGTTAAAGGTTCTACATGTAACCATCAGAGCCAATGCAGAACCTTTATTTTTAAACATATAAGAGTGTAAATAGGTATTTGTTGTATATTCAGCACATCAAATTAGGTTAGTGCCTTAAATGTATCCAATATATATGAATAAAATAATTTAAACGCATAATTCATTTTCAAGTTAGCAGTTAGCAGCCCTGCTCTTCTTCTTTCTCCTGTTGACAACTGAAATTCACACGCATGCCTAGCAGATATGAGTTAAAGAGGAATGTGGGTCTCTGTCGGATCCGATGTCTTGGGTTTTCAGACGGCGGATTAAGGCCAGTGGTAACTGATCTTCGGTCTGGAGTCTCGTTGGTGTATCATGATCCACCGAGACACCCGGAGGCCTGTTATCTGTTACATCTGATTGAACAGCCATTTTTATCCCTTTCTCTGTCTCACCTGTCTCCACTCTTTCTGCTTTCTGTCTAAAGTCCAGACGCCCTGTTTGGTGAATAATGGCGGCTGCAGTCACCTTTGCCTCCTGGCTCCTGCTCCCAAAGGCTCAAGCTGTGCGTGTCCCACTGGTATCAACCTACAGGCGGACGGCAAGACCTGCACTCACGGTAATGCCGATAAGCCCGGGCTTCTCTGCCCGTCTCGAATATCTAAAGAACCAGCAATAACTTCTCATTCAGTAGCCATTATTCCACAATTGACTTGAAATTTAATGAAATGGCCGCAAGTGTTTTTCGCTTTTGGGATTCCAGGTGACAGTTCAGTCCGTGGTTATTGTTGCAAGGGCAGATCTTTGAAATTTGAGGCTGGTTTTGAGTCGCCTCAGGGGTTTAGGGGTCGCCGTAATGATGTGTCAGCGGTGATGATGTCATGGGGCACGTCTGAAGGTGAGAGTCATCGCCTGACAACCGTTCTGTTTGGTTTCCAGTGGGGGATTTGTCTCTTTTGCTCACTTAATTGCTTAGGGGTGGGAAACTCTGGCCCTAAGGGGATATTTAGTCTTGGCCACTTAATGCGTTTTGATCGGGCAAATAGTTATCTGATTGACACAGGCTATTTACAGTAGTTCCACCCACCAAAATTACAAAAGAAACCATGAGTTTAACTGGGTCAGTGGCGTGGAGAGTAAACGTGGTGATGTTCAGTAATATGATATAATGTGGGAATTAACATGCATGGTATTGTTATCAGGGACACTTCAAAATACTGTGAATAATTTTAGATACCTTACAATGAATTGTTTCGATTTTTAGAATGCTTCATTATCATCAACAGGTTAAATTTAACAGCACTGCATGTTGTGATGCGTAAGAGATACGCGTACACTGACATATACAAACCCAGCATGGACAAAAAGGAGTGAAGGAGACGAAAAGGAAAAACTATTATGCTTAAAGACAAAATTATGACATAATAAGGCATAATTATAAGAGAAATGTTGAGATTATGAAACTTATATAATTATGAAAATTAAAATTTTGACTTGGCATTTAAAATTGTTGACTATTTATCTCATAATTAGAATTATTAATTAGAATCATAATTCATAGAATTCACTATTCCGAATTAGAATTAAAACTTATCTCATTCCGACTTTCTTGTAATTATGACTTAATTTGTGAGTTTAGACAGTCATTTAAATTTAATGTCATAATTTTTTTTACTTTTTCAAAATTATAACATATTAAGTCATAATTATGAGATAGTCGAAATGTAGATAAAGTCCTAATTATGAGATAAAAAGTTGAAATTGTGACTTTAAAAGTCAAAATAGATTAAATAGACTAAATTGAAGTCATGGCACTAAGTTAAAATTATGAGATTCAAATTTAAATATGTTATACATATGTAGTATAACATATTTAAATTATACATATATGTGTGTGTGTGTATGTATGTATATGTATATATATATATATATATATATATATATATATATATATATATATGTATGTATGTATATGTGTGTGTATATATATATATATGTATATGTGTGTGTGTGTGTGTATATGTATGTGTATATATATATATGTATATATATATATATATATATATATATATATATATATAAATAGTATTTTTTATTTAATTATTTTAACTTATGTCATATTTTTGACTATTTCATAATTAGAAATCTTATTTCATTATCTCATAATTATGACTTGATGTGTGAAACTTTCGACAGTTGTTTCAGTTTGTATGTCATAATTTTGACTGTCAAAATGATAACATTAACTAATGAGATTAATGAGATAAAGTTGAAATTATGAGATGAAAAAGTTGTGACTTTAAAAGTTGAAATTGACATACTAATTCAAAGTTATGAGATTAAACAATACAAATTGATATAAATATTTTTTTTCTTTTTATTCCATAATTTCAATTTAGTATTTCAATTTCAGTTTTTATCTCATAATTACAGTTTCTCATTTTGTGTGTATCTCATAATTATGACTTAAAATGTGAGAATTTTTGACAGTCTTTTCAATTTAGCACGCCGTAATTTTGACTTTGTCAAAATGATAACATTCTCTCTAATTATGAAATAACATCGAAATTATTAAATAAACCCCCAGTTTCACAGATAAGGCTTAACCCTAGTCCTAGATTAAAATCCAAGTCTGAGCTGGTTCAATCTTAAAATATATCAGGGCCTTTTGTTTTGTTTCACTAGTAATGTTTTTTCCTAAGGCGTGATTATAAAAATGACTCAAATGTTCTAATTGAACTATGACCTAATCCTGGTTTAGGTTAAGCCCTGTCTGTGAAACTGGTCAAAAAGTTGAAATTGTGACTGGAAAAGTTAAAGTTATGACACCAAGTTGTAATTATAAGAGTATGTCATATGTAATTATATAGTATGTCATAACTTTGACTTTTTATGTCATAATTTCATCTGTCATAATTATGGAATTTAAAGAAAATTTAAAGACTTAAGTCATAATTAAGACTTACCAAAGCATAACGTCATAATGTTCTTGCATTGTGGAAATGGGCTTTCATATTAATAGACCTATAATGGAAACTGGAGGTGGTGTTCTTACACTTGGTGCAAATAGCCTCTGCCTGTAAAACTGACTTTATTAAGGTGTTTTCACTGAGTTCGTTCATGCTGAGAAAGGAAAGTGCAGAGCTCTATCAGGGAGTTTTGTGTGGAGAGAGGGAATCCAAGCCGTATGAGGAGAGTCTGGAGCTGTGGTTTGCGGAGGAGAGTTTGGCGGATGGAGCAGGCTAATGCAAAAATGTGATGTAGCGTGTGAACCAGACATCTGTATGGTGAGGTACTTTTGGAGCAGTAAAGCTTACATATGCAACCTGAACAAACAGATGTGTTTACACTTGACCAAGTCATGTCTGAAATGCATGTCAAGCCATTTCCTAAAGAGGTTTGAGCGATCGGGTTGCAGTCTGTCTAGAATGCATCTCAGAAAGCCTTTTACGCTCTGACTTTTCTTGAATGAATGGCTGTCCAATGAGTGAAAAAGCATGAAGCAGACTAGTATATTGTCCTTTTTGGAGCTTTTAAATGTACGTCACCTTCCACTTTTGTTGTGTGGGGAAAAAAGCAGCTCTCCACATAAAGGCACCTTTTGTGTTTCACCGAATAAAGAATATAATATGGCTTTGGAACGTCATGAGGGAAAGTCAATACCTCTGTTTCCATCCATGCATTTTTGTGTGAATTTTGGGATATTGCATTAAAGAACCCTGGTGCAAAAACCAGCATATGCTGGTAGGTATGTTTTGATGCTGGGATGCTGGTCCCTTTGCTGGTTTATGCTGGTCCCTTTGCTTGTTTAAGCTGGTCCTTTGCTGGTTTATGCTGGTCCTTGACCAGCAACATGACCAGCATAAACCAGCAAAGGACCAGCTTAAACCAGCATCAAAACATACCTACCAGCATATGCTGGTTTTTTTTTTTTACCAGGGAACGTCAGTGAATGTCAGTTTTTGTGAAATCCTTTATTATTCTCTCTCATCTTACAGCAATGAACAGCTTCCTGATCTTTGCCCGACGGACGGACATCAGAATGATTTCTTTAGACATCCCATACTTCGCCGATGTGGTTCTGCCAGTAAGCGCGTCTATGAAAAACACCATTGCCATTGGCGTGGATGCAGTAGAAGGTGTGAGGAAATTCTCAATAAATAGACACTTTTGCTTATTATGTTCATTTAGGGAATGTCACTAAATATTTTCATGCCCCTGCAGGTAAAGTGTACTGGTCAGACAGTACATTAAAGAAAATCAGCAGAGCCAATGTCAATGGTACTGAACATGAGGACATTATTTCCACTGGTAAGCTGAGGCTGCTTATAGTAATCGTATTAAGTTCTCAGCTTTTTCACTCATTTGAAGTGTTTCCTCCTTTCAGGTCTGATGACCACAGATGGTCTGGCAGTGGATTCAGTGGGCAGAAAAATCTACTGGACGGACACAGGGACGAACCGCATCGAGGTGGCTAATCTCAATGGCTCCATGAGAAAAGTGCTTGTGTGGCAGAACCTGGACAGCCCTCGTGCCATCGCCCTGTTCAATGAGATGGGGTAAATCATTTGGCCTTTTCACTCTGTCATTTCATGTTGGTTCACTTTGCTCTTTTGAGGCTTTTTTTCTTTTAGGACTTAGTTTTTATTTCGGAAGATTTTGCAAACCTTACTGTATTGTACTTCGTTTTGTACGTAGTACATTGTCATTCACTGTATACCGTTGTGAAAAAGTAGTACACTTTAGAATACTTTTATTGTGCAAATAATGTAAATATGAACTGAATGTAATGTTTTCAGACACTTAATTACAATTAATTGTAATTGAATGAAAATTTATTTTAAATAATAATGCATTTATTATTTAAGTGGGATCTTTAAAATCACTTACATTATTTTTTTTAAATATGCCAAATGAGGAGCATTTATGATAAACTAAAATATGTCATGTATTGAAATATATTTGTAATTCTAACACATTTTTGTAATTTTACTTGTAAATGTAATATACTACGAATACACTACAGGTGAAATTATCGTCAAGTACTTTACATGTGCTTTAGTTTAGTAAACACATCAAAATAAATAAGTGTACTTATTTAAAGTACGACAAACCATTATTTAAACATAACTATTTAGATGTACTAGTAAAACTTTTAACTTGCCATTATTATGAAGTGCACTTTTTAATAGTCTGTCTTTAAAAAATGTCTTGTCTTAAGGTCACTTAAGTGATCTTATTTTACATTCAGACCAATTATGTGCACTACTTTTTCACAAATGTAGGCTTGAATGAGTAGAGGCAGTTGAGTTCAAAAGCTTACATGGACCTTGCAGAATCTGCAAAATGTTAATTATTTTACCCATATAAGAGTGAAAAATGACCCCGTTCAAAACTTTACATACACTTGATTTTTAATACTGTGTTGTTTCCTGAATTGTGTTTTTTTTTTTGTTTAGTGATAGTTGTTCATGAGTGTTCATGATTGTTTGTCCTGAACAATTAAACTGCCTGCCGTTCTTCGGTAAAATCCTTTAGGTCGCACATATTCTTTGGTTTTTCAGCATTTTTTTGTGTATTTGAACCCTTTCCTACAATGACCATATGATTGTGAGATCCATCTTTTCACACTGAGGACAACTGAGGGACTCGTATGCAACTATTACAGAAGGTTCAAATGCTCACTGATGCTTCAGAAGGAAAAACGATGCATTAAGAGCCGGGGGTGAAAACTTTTAAACAAAATGAAGATGTGTACATTTTTCTTATTTTACCTAAGTGTCATATTTTTTTTCATGTAGTACTGCCCTTCAGAAGCTACAGCAGATACTTGCATGTTTCCCAGAAGACAAAATAAGTTAAATTTACCTTGATCTGTAAATTCCAAAAGTTTTCACCCCCCGGTTTTTAATGCGTTGTTTTTCTTTCTGGAGTGTCAGTGAGCATAAAAGCTAATAGTCAGACTAAAACACACATTTTCAAACAATTCCCTGCTGAAAAAAAAAAAACTGCTAAAACCAGCATAAGCTGGTTTTAGCTGGTTTTAGCTGGTTTAGGCTGGAAGTAGCTGGTTTTAGCTGGTCTCCCAGCCTGACCAGCAAAGACCAGCTAAGGAAGTGGCCAAAACCCCTCTAAACCCAGCCTGCTGACCAGCTATGACCAGCTAAAACCAGGCTGGATGACCAGCCTAGGCTGGTTTTAGCGGTTTTTTTCAGCAGGGTTGAGGCTAAGGATTTTCATAACTTAAAAGGCTTCTTGCAGCTTAGCACAGGGTACAATATGTGATGATTAATAATATAAAAATCTGCATTTAGGTACATGTACTGGACTGACTGGGGTGAGCATGCCAAGCTGGAGCGCTCCAATATGGATGGTTCGGATCGTGTGATTCTGATAAATAACAATCTGGGCTGGCCTAATGGACTGGCCATAGACAAAGCTAGTTCACAGCTGCTATGGGCTGATGCACATACTGAGGTTAGTATGAACTGAGAGTGTTTTTTAAGGCTGGAATACACTACACAACTTTTGGTCAAAACAACACTAGTTGCAGAAAATCAGAGCAAGATTGCATATCAGAATTGACTGATTTCTCAGAAAATTGTATTGTATTATGTACACAGACTATGATTTCATCCAGGCCTTTAGAAATCAAATTGAGACTACATTAAAACACATATTGATTTCATTTGTCGTGTGTCTCCTAGCAACAAGTTTGTAGTGTTCAGGACAACGTGAATGTCCTAGTGTGTGTGATTCTTAGTCATTTAGTATATGATGACCAGTTTTTCCTCTGTAACCATTTATAAATGTACCTAAATGCTTGCTGGTTGATTTAAATAAAGTAATCTGGTTTTCCGTTAGCGGATAGAAGCATCTGATCTTAATGGTTCAAACCGGAGGACCCTGGTGTCTCCCGTCCAGCACCCATACGGTCTCACTCTGTTGGGGCCGCACATGTACTGGACGGACTGGCAGAGTCGCAGTATTCATAGAGCAGACAAGGAAACTGGAGCAAACTCCATCACTGTCCGCTCCAACTTACCCGGCCTCATGGACATCCAAGCTGTTGACCGTGCAAGACCTTTGGGTAGGTTATAAAGTACATGTTTTATTATCATTTTTATTATTTATTTCATATTTTCATTCTATAAGCATTTTACATTTTTATTGCTGCATAGTGCATCAAATAGCCATCATGTTTTCTAAGGACAATAGACTATTAATCTAAGAAAAGGAAAAAAAATCATTTATAGAACCAAAATTTGTGTTTTGTAACCAGCGTTGTTATTGTTCACTAAAACAATAACTAAATTAATTTTAAAAAATAAATAAATTGAAGTTATGAAATTACTGAAACTTAAAAATGTATAAAAATTAAATCTTAAATAGCAATAATTAAAAAATTACGACAATTACTAAGTCTTAAATTAATTAATTAGCAGACTTTTTAAATATTAAATAAATAAAATAGAAAAGTAAAAGCTAATACAAAATGTTCATAAATTATGGAATCTTGTTTCTGCCAGAAGGTTAAAAAAAAAAAGTAACAATTTTTTTTTTGTATCTCACATTTCTGAGAAAAAAAAAGTCACAGTTGTATGATATGAACTGGCAAATCTGAGATACAAGTCAGAAATTTGAGATATCAACTCTTTTCTGAATTCTGACTTTCTTTACACTGCAAGTTTACACCCTTGAAATTGTGACTTTTTTTCTTTGAATTTTTAAGGGGTTCAAGCATGTGACGCTGAAAACCCTAGTGTAATTCTTAGAATGGTCACCTATGAGCGATTTCCACGTAAAACTGATTGTGCAAAACGCATACCTTGTCGGGTTTTTTGCTAACTATTCACCTGATCAGAACCAAACCAGTGCAGAAAGATTCCGTGGAGAGTGAATATCAATAATTATGAAAAAAAAAAAAAGTTGAACTTTTGACTCACTGTGACAAAGGGACACCAAACGTTCGAAGGGGGCAGGGCCACTTTCAGTTTAATGCCTATAACTCCTGAACGGAATGAGATATCTTCGCCAAACTCGACACCCTTACGTTCGAGCTCAAGCTGAGGTCACAGGGGGAAAAAAATAGCAGAGATTGCCCACTTGGTGGTGCTATAAGAGGGAAAAAAAACCCCATAAAAATGGCTATAACTAGGCAACCATTTATTTTATCAACATGAAAATCACTGTGCACGGTCATGGTCCAAAGTGCCGTAAGTGTCTATGGGGACATTTGCGTATCTCAAAAAAACATGGCTGCCATTGGCCGGTGAAGTTTGAATGCCTATTAGGCCAATCGGAGCGGTGGGCCTGTTTGACTCATGGCCTCAAAGGTCTATGAGAAATTGAAAACAAATCGGTCACTGGGAGGCGGTATCACATTTTTTTGAGGGTGAAAAAAAAACGATTGAACATTGCATGTTTTTTTGCACATACATAGGATATTCGTATCGTATGATAGACCACCTTGTTCTGAACAACTTTGCCTCAAGAACCACTGCTGTCAATCAAACCGTTTTTTAAATGATTAAGAAGATGTGAAAACCTACTTTTGCGAACTGGTCCTAGGTTTTTTGCTCAATCTGGAAAAAAAAATGCAAGTGCGATTCTCTGGACTCTCTAGGTCAATAATTATCAAAAACATGTTGATATTCACCCTTTGGGAAGCTATAACGGGGTCCTATAGAAAAGGGGCCTGTCCAAATATACGCAGAAGCCTAAATGAAAACTCAAAACACGCTGAACACATGCAACAGGATTTTCTAAACAAGCATGCAAAGTTTCAGGGAGATCGGACGTAAATATTATAACAGTCATAAATATTATAAAAACATATTTATATGGTAAATCACCTGGATTTGACCAAAATGCTTTTTTTAGTAATTCATTTAGGTGGTTACAGGCTTGCTAAATAATATGTAATGTCTTTTTCTTTTTGAGCCCCAGTATTGTATAGCTTGCAGCTATATTTTATAACTCGCAATTGTGTTTTTGTTTATTTGTTTTTTGTTTTTTTTTTGCCATGGAATCAAAAGTAAAAAGTAATTGGTAATTGCATGTATATCTAACAATTGTGATATTTCTCTCTCTCAATTACATTTCTCACAATCTTCCCCATGGCGGAAAAAGGCTTCCATGATAAATACTTTAATTGTATATAAATAGTACTAAATCGTCACTACACTCAGTTTTGTTACAGAATGTCTCTGCTAAATGTCAGGTAACCATTAACTACTCCTTGAAACTTTGTAACTATTTTCCAATAAACAATTACAACGATGTGCTTTAAGTACTTAATTAGTAGGTAATCAGTGAATAATCTTGTGTATTCAAAGGCTTAGCAGAGATTGGCATATAATGATACAAAATGATGTAATTTTCCAGCATAATCATCCTCCTCTCCCTGCAGGCTTTAATAAATGTGGCAGGAGAAACGGTGGCTGCTCTCACCTGTGCCTGCCTCGGCATAATGTGACGTCCTGTGCGTGTCCCACCGGTATTCTGCTGAAAAGTGATGGGAGATCATGTGACAATTTGCCAGAAACATACCTGCTCTTTTCAAATCGTGTCAGTGTTCGAAGAATCTCTCTAGACACTAATGACCACACGGACGTGTACGTGCCTGTGCCCGAGTTGCATAATGTGATTTCCTTGGACTATGACAGCGTGGAGAGGAAGCTCTACTATACGGATGTGTCTCTGGATGTTATAAGGTATGCCGTCTAACACGAAAATGAATAATTCGTTTGGAAAGGTGTGCTTAATTGGACTGAATGTACAGTCTACTATTTTATACTGCATTAGTGGCATGTTATCATGTATCCCACTTGTTAGTAATATTTGTGGAAATCTTTATTCTGACATTTCCGGTTTAAAATCAATTAAATTGTTGGATTTTTATTTATTTATTTATTTATTTTTTACAAAATTTTTCATTCTTTAAAGACGGGTGAATTTAGACGGCAGCAACATGGAAACTGTGATCAGTCAGGGTCTGAAGACGACTGATGGGCTTGCTGTTGACTGGGTGGCCCGTAACATGTACTGGACAGACACCGGCCGTAACACCATTGAAGTGGCTCACTTAGATGGGACGTCTCGGAAAGTTCTGGTGAATAACAGTCTGGATGAACCAAGAGCCATTGCTGTGTTTCCTAGCAAAGGGTGAGAACAGCAATTTTTTTTTTTTTTTTTTTTATCAGTTTATTCCAGTTGTGTTGCTTTGTGAATTTCTTTCAGAAAAGTCTAATGGACTAAATTCATTTTAAATGGAGTGTTTGTATTTTTTATATTCTATGTATTTTGTATACTTAATATATTACTTATGTTTATTGTATATTTATTATTATTTTATATAGACAGGTGGTGCTGGGGAGGAGGACGGCTAAAATATACAAATATATAAAATTGGCTTTGTTGATTCTTGCAGTGCAATATTTGACTGGGCAGATAAAAATAATGTTTCATTTTCATTAGTTCTTTTATCTATGGCAGTGCGGTAAGGTTGCATTTATTTGAATGAATGATAGAGAGCCAAAGAGCTTTTTACGTAGTTTCTGTATTATTACTAATGAATGCATTTTGTTTCATTCTTTGGTAAGGTTCTTATTCTGGACAGACTGGGGTCACATTGCAAAGATTGAGCGTGCGTACCTGGATGGCACGGACAGGAAAGTCCTCATTAATACAGATCTGGGATGGCCGAATGGCTTGACGCTGGACTATGACACTCGCAGGTAAAAGAGGAACATTTATTAAAAAATAGTGGAGAGTTTTGATAATGATTTTGTTGAAAGCTGGTATACATGTGCGAAATGGACCTTAAAACCATATCAACCAAATTTTGTTGTACAGTTAGGCCTCAAACGCACTGCAGACTGATGGTTGTCACCGACGAATGCATAATGCCATTCTGTACACACGCAGTTTGGTAATTCATGTGAGTGACAACCATATTCTATGACCAAATTAACTCCACATATGTTAAAATGAAAAAATAACAAGATCCATAAAACTGGAAAGTCTTATCATGGTTGACACAACATGAGTTCAACCATCCAAAATACTCAAAAACACAAACCCAAATTGGGAGACTTGCAGCGCCCAAATACAGGACCATATTTAGTAAATAAGACCAGAAGAACACAACCCAAGGCCATATTTATATGCACTGAAAATCCCTGTCATTATAGTAAGTGGGATCTTTGGTTACTAGTATTACTTCGGTCAAACAGGTTGGCATTCATGCTTCTTGTTCACTGTCATGGTGCAATGACTGTGACTCATTGCAATTTCAGGGGTGATGCACACCAAATGTTTTTTTTTGGGATTCACTACCACATTGAAACACATTATCACTAGGTCGCAGTGTGTATGTGGCCTCAGGGGTAACATACACATACACACACTATTGCAGGTTTTGAAAATAGTTTTCATTTGAAATTTTGTTGTCTTTTTCTTTTCTCTCTTCAGTTGTACACCTAGCTATACTTTGTTTTCAATGCCACTTTACCACTAACAGTATCTGGCTTTGACTGTTTGGGTACTTTCCATGAATAAGGCACAGTTAGTATTCCATTTTTGGGGGAAAACCCATTTGGTCCCAAAATAGTAAAAATAAGTAAACTGAGTTGAAAATTGTAGATAGATAGATGGATAGAGAGGTGGTGCTGGGGAGGAGGAGGGCTGTGTGAGTGGGAAAGAGAAAGCTATTTATTATATTTAAATATGACGTTTTTATATTGTTTATTTATGATAGATGGATAGATAGATAGATAAACAGGTGGTGCTGGGGAGGAAGAGGGCTGCATAAATGGGGAAAGAGATTTAATTATTATGTTGTTTTTATATTATTACTTTACTTATGGTATTTTCAGTAAAAGTAAACAGACATCACATCACAAATCAGAGTTTTAACCTGTTAACTGTCACGCTTGAATGCTTGCTGCTCTTTTTTTTTATTGTAATTTTTCTCTTCACATTTTTCTATCACATTTTAGTAAGCATTGTGAAATTAGATGTTATTTGAAAGTTGCAACATTCAAAATGTATCAATACCCGTTTTGAAATCAGACATTACCATGGAAAGGTTCCTTTAGAGCCTTTCAGTGGTCTCCTCCCACTACTGGGCATCAAGTTTGTGTTAGAAAATTTACTACAATATTTTATAATAATAACTTTTTCTAATCTTGACAAAACACTTGGAAAGTTCTGAGTTTCAAGGTTCCATATTTGGTGGCAAAAGTAATATTGTGACAGAAATGTATAGATTTTTTTTGGCATAGCGCCTGAACAAAATCTAATAGGTACCTCAATTTTTTTAATATCAACTTCAAATTTGGAACATAACTTGTTTAGACATATATATATATATATATAATGCTTTCACTTCACCAACAACTGATTGTCTTTTTTAAAGCGTTGACAGTTAAGAGGTTAAAAAGTATGTTCCAAATGTTACTGAAAACAAAATAGGTGATTATCATATTTAGTTTGACCTCCTGAGGCTGAATGTAAACATTTTTTGAGGCACCTCTCTTCACTTTGTTTATTTGCTCCAAAAATGGCTTTCTTTAAGCATTTCAGATTTTGTACCATAATCATGGCAAGTACCAAATATTTTGGAGAACACACAACTGAAATTTCACGTGATTTCATGTGTAGGATCTTTTGGGTGGATGCACACTTGGACCGCATAGAAAGTTCTGACTTGAATGGCAAACTGCGTCAAATTCTCATCAGCCCCGTATCACACCCGTTTGCCCTCACGCAGGTACCTTTCCATATCTGATCCTCACCCTCACTTATCCACTTAATCTGTCACTCACATGCACCTTCATCACCCCCTGCTCCACTGACCCGTCCTCTCTTTCACTTATGTCTCTGCATTTATAACCTTAGCATGTTGTTCTCTTCTTTTGCATCTTTCCATTTTCTGACCCTCCTTTTTCTTCCCATCTTTCCTTCCCTCCCCCTTTTTTTTACTCCCTTTCTTTGTCCCCAGTTGAAACCGGTATACTCTCCTTTAACTCCTTTTTCCCGAATCTCACAGCAAGACCGTTGGATTTACTGGACGGACTGGCAGACCAAGTCTATTCAGCGAGTAGATAAGCATACAGGTCGTAGTAAGGAAACAGTGCTGGCTAATGTAGAGGGCCTCATGGACATCATAGTGGTGTCGCCACAAAGACAAACTGGTAAGATTGACTTGTTGGGACTGAACTGACAAGCGCAACAAGTCTACTTTAATTCACTCTAATGCACAACACACACTTCGAAGGTTTTTTTTTTATATGCCTTTTGATTTATTAAGTAAGATACTATAGGTGAATTAACTAATAGGTATTACCATACTTCTCCAGTTGATTTAATCACAGTAAATAAAGGCTGTTGTTTTGTATCAAATGCTTTCTGATGTTGAGAAGAAATGTCACCATTGCATTTAAAACTAATGCATGTGTAATACATACTTATTGTCTTTCAAGGAACAAATCATTGCGGTGTAAATAATGGCGGCTGCACACACTTGTGTCTTGCGAGGGGTAACAGTTTTGTGTGTGCATGTCCAGATGAGCCTGACGGCAGACCCTGCTCTACAAGTGAGTTCAACACGTGCAGTTTTGTTTTCAAGAAATAATTGTTGAACGTTAAAGGAGAAGTCCACTTCCAGAACAAAAATTGACAGATAACGTACTCACCCCCTTGTCATCCAAGATGTTCATGATGTTAAGTTAAACATTTCAGGATTTTTCTCAGTAATCTCCATATCTAGCGAAACGATCGGTTATTTTCATTAAAAAAGTACAATTTAAATACTTTTTAATCTCAAACGCTCGTCTTGCCTTTCTCTCCCTGAACTCTGTGTATTCTGTTTCAAGACCATTAGTGTATGTTGAAAAAACTCCAATCGTATTTTCTCCCTCAACTTCAAAAATCATTTCAAAATCACATCACTGCAGAAGTACCAACACAGTCTTTGCAGTGAACATGAAAAGAAGATCAAACACCCTCAACAAAAAAGGTAAAACAGCGATATAGGATGATTTTGAAGTTAAGGAAGAACATGAGCTGGGAGTTCGGGAAGAGCAGGACAAGATGAGCGTTTGACATTAAAAAGTATATAATTTGTATTATTTTTATGAAAATAAACAATCGTTTCGCTAGATGGGACCCAAAATCAATTCAAAATTGGGGAACCATATCAGTCCATTATATGGAGAAAAATCCTAAAGTGTTTCCCTAAAAAAAACATAATTTCTTTATGACTGAAGAAAGAAAGACATTTTGGATGACAAGGGGGTGAGTACATTATCTGTCAATATTTGTTCTGGAAGTGGACTTCTCCTTTAAGATGTTACACAAATGAAAAATATTCATGATATGACTGTGTTTACATCTGTTTTTTAGTATTATTTGTTTATGATTATTGTATTTAATAATATTCTGGGGTTTTATTTTTCTATTTTTATTTTTTAAGTTTTAGCAATTTAGCAATTATGTGCTTTCCATTTATTTACAATTTATGTTTGTTTTAGTCTTTTTAGTACTTCAACTTACAATTATTTTATCCAAATAGTTGCCGTTTTTAAAGTATTTACAAGCTTAATGTTTTTCATGTGATAGCTTATTGTATTTCAGATTTAACAATTCACAGTTTTAGTTAATTTTAGTTAATTCACCAATTACCATAACCCGATTAAGCCAATATTATTATTATTTTTTTTTAAGAAATCTGAATAAGAATATGCCTGTATTTTATGTAAATGGTCTCATTAGGAATATCCATGGCAAGTGAATAGTCATGTGTATTTGCATGTCTTTATTATTAACTAATATTTTACTAATAAATTATCATAAATAGTATGATATTAGTAATGTAAAGTGCTTTTATTATGTATATGTGCATTTATATTAGTTTTTATTTATATTTCTATTTAGCTTTAGTTAAATATTTTTTTAATTTTTATTTTAGTTTTAGTAATTTTAGTATTTAAAACTATTTTATTTCCGTTAGTTGCCAAGGTGACATTTTTGAAGTTTTTCATGTTGTAGGCATATTTATTATTATTATTATCATCATCATTATTATTATAATTATTAATTTTCATTGATTTATATTCTTTTACGATTTAACAAGTGCAACACTGATTATCATAACCTGATTAAGCCAATGTTCTGTTTTTTTAGAAATTTGTATAAGAATATGCCTATATGAATTAAAATTTTGGCATATAAATATGTTCATGTGTATTTGCATGCCTTTAATATTAATTAATTTCAGTTTTAGTTTAGGTAATTTCAATAAGGATTTTTAGGTTTATGTTTTAAGTTTTACTGAATGAGTGTAACACTGATTATCAAAACCAGATTAAGCCAGTATTCTGTTTTCTAAACTTTGCAATGAGAATATGCCTGTATGAATCATAATTTTGGCTTATGTAAATGCCTTCATTTTGATTATCCATTGCAAGTGGATATTAATTGCATGATTAATTATCAGTAAATTAGCATAAACATAGTCTGTAATTACTATTCCAATTCTGTTTCTGCACTAGTCTCTGGTTACATTCCCACGGCACCTGAGAAGGACACCAAAGGTACTCAAGCCCCCAGAAAGCACCCCACAGAGAAACCTCATCAGGGCCTGTCAGTGGTCAAGTAAGCCAACTGCAGCTATCCAGTCTAAAATAAGCTTTTCTTTAAGAATCAAGTCACCAATTGTCTAGCAAATCCAATTATTTTCTCTTCACAGTTGTACAGACGCAAATCTCAATCTAGAGGACTGCATCCAGAACAATGTGGTGTCCGCACCACGTGGTAAATAATTACAATTCTGAATACAATTTTTAAAAGTTGTTGTGTAAGTGTAAATTAAGCATGAATTGACCATTTACATTTATCTGTTAAGATGAGAGCCCTCATATCAGCTACGTGATTGGTGGAGCTCTGTCAGTACTGGCCATCCTCATACTCATCGCTGCATTCATTATTTACAGGTAGAGTTTAATAAAGCACTTTATGAATAATTTCCTTTCCTTTTCTCAAAATAATGTGCATATTTTGTGCTTTCCAGGCACAAAAAATTCAAGTTTGCAGATCCAGGAGTGAGCAACTTGACTTACAGCAACCCTTCATACAGGACATCAACGCAGGAGGTTAAAATAGAAACCGCCCAGAAACCTGCAATAAACAACCAGCTGCGATATAAAAAAGAGGTATTGTTTATCGTTCTTTCCTTTGAAGATTTCACAGAACTATCATTTGGATGACTGTAAGTGCTGTTGATGTTGTTTGACATCAGCTGTGACTGACATAATTATTCTCATCAGGTTAAAGTGGTTTTATATTTTTCTGAGCAGTGCTTTACAGAGACTCAGTCCCACTCATCTTTTTTTCCCCATGTTCTCCATGGCAGCTCAATCATCCTTACAACTCCCTTTCTCCTTTCATCTTTTGACATCCCCCTTTTATTTTCATCCGAATGGCAAACAAGGTAGTCCAACAAATTGGGAAAATATTGCTTCCCACATTTTAAGTCAGCCGTGTGATTTTGACCAACTGCTTGATTGCAAATCCAGCATCCCATCTTTTTCTTCTTGCACGTATTCAGATTTTTGCATGAGAGTGCAAAAAGATAGCATTTATAGTTATTACAATTTGGTGAAGTGATAAAATGTTATAGGTTATGCTTTTAGTCTATTCTGCTTGAGGTAGCATGAATTGTGAACATTGCCTTTGAAGTGCAGTGGTTGCTGTGTTAGTGTTTTTTTACGCTTAATGTCATGGAAAGAACTGCTGTATTGTTTTAAAATTAACAAACTCCCTCAACCCGACATTATAGAAGAAAAATGGGTTGAGTATGGTTTCATGTTGACTTGATGATATGCAATGTACTGTATATACATAAATAACTATACTACTAACATACTCTTGTGAAAAAGAAGTGTGCTTATTTGCAGTTGTAGTGTGCCTTAAATTTTAAAAGTATATTTAAAAAAAAGTGTACTTGCAGATAATATTAACGAAATAAAAGGCCACTTAAGTGACTTGTAGAGAGACACTTTCATGACTGTTTCTTAACACACTTAAGTACACTTTTAAAATGTGCATTTTGTAATGTCAAAAAGATTTACTTTAAAGCACATATCATTTTAATAATCCTTTGCCATGTTTTAAAGTACACATATTTTTTAATGTGTTGACTAACATGCTTAAAGCATGTGTAAAGTACTTGCTTACAATTAGAACTGCAGTGTTAATATTGCGTTTAAAGTTAACATACTTATAAGTATACATACTTATAATTAGAAGTAATTATAAAAAAACCTGTGTAGGTGGGTCAAAAAAGCTGTAAAGTTCAGCTTATTGCATTTAATATAAATTCAAACTATAATACATTTTTTACATTTAGTTGCAGTATCTTGCACTTAAGTATATAAAAAACATTGCATGCATCTTGGTCTTAAGTACTGTTTTTAAATGTATGCTACGTGCACTTGAAGAGTTCATGTGCAAAAACAGATAACTTTTATTTTGATTAAGTAAAAATGACTGAAAAAAAATTACAGCTAACTAACACAATAAAATAGGGATGTTAGTTTGGTTATTTTTCCTATCTGACAGCCGATGCTCGTTAACTGATTATTAATTGTTAACACCAACATTTAATTTTACACATGCAAGAAGCAGAAATATCATAAAGCTAGGCTAGATATATATATAATGAATGAATAGGCCTATAAGATAAATATTTTTAACTGTGCAACAAGTAGCTAGTATGCTACTGGGTTCATTTTTTTGCTGTGTGAAAGGAAAGGAAGACTGAAAGCGGTATTCTATTTTTCTTTATTTTACAAAAGCACAAAGATTTGTTTTTATTGTGAATGTACACAAATAAAAGCAAACTGTTTACAGATTCGATTATCTGTATGACTAGGAGGAGTAGTTGTTTCCGCACACGCGCACACATTTAAGCATCGCTAACTTGACAATGCAGCTTTTTCATTATCATAATAAAATAGTCAGCCAAACATATGGAAAAAAACACACTGCTCAGTTTAAATAATCTGCGCGTTAATTGTTATCACCTTACTGCTGTGATATTATGTCAAAACACTTTGTTTTGTGTGGATATCAGAATGCGAGTGAAGTACAAAACCAGGCTTACATAATAAATAATACTTTTTAATACATTCAAATACATCTTTTTTTGGGGGGGGGGTTCTTTTGTTACTTAATTATTCAGATAGGACAGTGGAGAGATGACAGGAAAGTATTAGGTAGAGAGAGGGGAGCAGGATCGGCAAAGGGCCTCGAGACGGGAATTGAACTTGGGTTGCCGTACGTGCAGTTGCAGTTTATATGTCGCCGCACTAACCACAAGGTATCGGCGACAACATTCAAATACATCTTAAATACAGAAACATGTGGATTTGTTGTATGAGAGACCCACTGTCAGTTTCAGTTTCACTTTAGCCTAAATGAATTCGTTTTGGCTTGTTTATATAGCTTAGTTTCTTATATTTTTTCATCCTTGTTCTTTTCTGAATACTGAAAAGTGGAAAGGATTTGTTGTGGAGTGAGGGGAACTAAAATAGCCTAGCCTAGTTATGCTAATAGTGTTTGTAAACATTTCGCATCTGCATTAGGCCTTTTTCTATTTTTGAATGTAATAATAAAATGCGACTTATAGGCCTACGCGTTTTATCTTTTTTCCCCTCAAAAACGCTATTTTATTTTTATTTTAACCATGCAGCAAACATTTTCAAATATTTTGATAATTTACTGGAAAAAAAATATTTTAAACCATTTAAAGAAGTCCACTTCCAGAACAAAAATGTACAGATAATGTAAATTGTCATCCCAGATGTTCATGTCTGTCTTTCTTCAGCTGTAAAATAAATTTTTTTTCGGGGAAAACATTTAAGGATTTTTCTCCATATAATGGACTGATATGGTGCCCCAATATTGAACTTCGAAAATGCAGTTCAAATGCAGCTTCAAACGATCACAAATGCAGTTGTAAACGATCCCAGCCGAGGAAGAAGGGTCTTATCTAGTGAAATGATCGGTTATTTTCATTTAAAATTACAATTTATATACTTTTTAATCTCAAATGCTCATCTTGTCTCGCTCTCCCTGAACTCTGTGTATTCTGACTCAAGACTGTTAGGGTATGTCGAAAAACACAGATCGTATTTTCTCCCTCAACTTCAAGAATCATTTCAAAATCATCCTATCTCGCTGCAAGTGAACATGCAAAGATCATCAAACACCCTTAACAAATATGGTAAAACAGCGATATAGGATGATTTTACAGTTGAAGGAGAACATGAGATGGGAGTTTTTCGACATACCCTTACTGTCATAAAGCTGAACAAAACATTCGGGCAGAGCGGGACAAGACAAGCGTTGAAAAAGTGCATCTAAATTGTATTTTTTTTTAAATGAAAATAACCGATCGTTTCACTAGATAAGTCCCTTCTATCTCCGCTGGGATCGTTTACAACCGAATTTGGAATCGTTTGAAGCCGCATTTAAACTGGATTTTGAAAGTTCAAACTCGGGGTACCATATCAGTCCATTATATGGAGAAAAATCCTAAATTGTTTCCCTCAAAAAACGGAATTTCTTTATGGCTGAAGAAAGAAAGACATGAACATCTTGGATGACAAGGGGGTGAGTACATTATCTGTAAATATTTGTTCTGGACGTGAACTTCTCCTTTAACTGTATTAATCAGTCAAAATTTTTTCTGTCGGTTAATGGTTAACCAGTTAAAATGAGCATCCCTAATATGAAACACAAAAAACCTTGATAACATAAAAAATGTTTTTTTTTAATTAACATTTAAAAAAAAAAAAAAAAAAAAAAAAAAGCATTATCTGTTTTTAGCAAATAAACTCTTCACTTCTTTTTCACAAGAGTAAGCCACAGTAATAATTTCTGCCGAACTGAGTTTAATCTCACTTCTAATGGCATCTGTAGGTCCAGGGTGTTTGTGATGGAGGCTACACTAAAGAGAAGATCCGCATCGTGGAAGGCGTTTGTCTGCTCTCAGGAGAGGATCTTTACTGGGAAGACTTAAGACAGTTGAAAGTGTGTCGAGGAGCCGGGCTTCACGCCTGCATGCGTACGGACACCGTCTCGCTACAGGCCAGCTCCGCCTCTCTGAACGACGGAGAGACCGAACAGCTGCTGCAGGGCGACCAATCGGAGTGCTCGAGTCTCAGCACCGCCCACGCCGTCACGGCTCAACATCACAGCGCTCATCCCGACACCGGCTGGGTCCCCAACCGTAAAGCCTCTACTGAGAGCGAAGTGTGAAACTGTACTAACACAAACACGGTCAACATATGGGAGAACAGAAACTTCTGACCAGAAAAAGGCTTGAATACACACTGTTATTAGAAGTAAAACAGGTAGGTACAGTCATACGGACCACATATATACATATATATATACTTAAGCAACTGACACAGAGGAAAGCTAATGCATACGTACACCAACAGCCAAATTAACTGTAAATAGATTCGAGACAGACCTCATACTTGAAAGTTTCCTTTGCATTACTCTAAACGTCAATAATACATATATATATAAAAACGGTACAGTGACATTCGTGCACACAAACCCTCCATCATCTTGCTCAGTTCATCTGGATTGCCTCTTCTGCCTCTCCTTTCGGACTACAAAAACAGCTTTTTAGGAGAAGGACGAAGCACGCTGGAATCAGAGACCTTGTGAGAAGGAAAAAGAAACGCTGACAGATATTTTGAGCCTTTTTTGTATACGAGAGAGAAACTCTTTGAAGTAAACTGCGTTTTGTTTCTAATGCAAGCTCATGTTATCAGTTCACGGACTGTCGGTTCGGTAAAAGCTCTCGCAAGGTGTGTCAGCATCCAGCCCTCATCTTGCCACGATGAAATGTATTTATGAACTTTCTGTACTTCGGATTGGGTTTTTAATGTTTTCTGTTGAAGTAGTTTTAAAAGCGTTAGGACTGTTGAAAGACTCGTTCACACAAGTTTGTGATGGTGCCAAAGGACAGAATTTACACACTCATGAAGAATCTGAGGGTTTTTTTTCCAGTTACACTGAATATTTCTAATAAATTACAGTCCATTTTAAAGAGTATTACAGTTGTTTTGTCAAAGCTGAAGCTAGTTTTAAATATATATGTACACTGTGGATCAAAAGGTTAGAATAATTATAATTTTTGTTTTTAATGTTTCTAAAAAGAAGTCTCTTCTGCTCACCAAAGCTGCATTTATTTGATCAATAATGCAGTAAAAACAGTAAAAACGTGAAATAATTTTACTATTTAAAACAGCTATTTTCTATATAAATATATTGTAAAATGTAATTTATTCCTGTCATGCAACGCTGAATTTTCAGTGTCACATGATCCTTCAGAAATCATTCTAATTTTGCTACTTATGAAACATTTCTGGTTATTATTTTCTGCCATTCAGATGTTTGAGGTATAAGAAAGAAAAGAAATGAATACTTTTGTAATCTTACAAAAAACTTATTTCATATAAACGCTGGTCTTTTTAAAATTTCTATTCATCAATGAATCCAGAAAAAATAAAAATAGTAAGTAGCACAACTGTTTTCAACATTACTAATAATAAGAATTACTATTAATATTTGAGCACCAATAGCAATAGTAGTAAGTACAGCCTTGGTGAGCATAAAACATAAAACAATCTCAATTATTTCCATCTTTTGACCGGTAGTGTCATATATATGAATATAAATATGGTACACGCTTCTGCCGTTTCTTTTTTGATGTTAAATGAGTTGATTTAGCAACCAAAACAAACAACAGTCATCTAGAATCTGTAAAGCACCTTGCACTTGCACATGAATTAGCCGTTTATGAAACGAAAAGGCTATGCTAATGTGTAGGTGAATGTGACTGACTGGGTGAACGTCATAAAACCTGTCAGGATCATGTCCAGGTCAGGTTTACCCCAAAATGAAAAGAAATAAGACACTGTTTTGATGAAATTTATATGAGCAAGTCCATTTTTTCTCATTACTGTAATGCAAATAATAATAATAGATTGTCATTATTGTAATATATTTTAATTGTAAAGTATTTATACATCATGGTAGTGTTTTTGTATTGCCTTTATGCTGTTTTAAATAATTTGACTTGCTGTAATACCGTAAAAAATACTGTTTAATTCATTAGAATCCAATATTTAGGATAATAAGCTTTCATGAAAATAATCTCACTTTTAAAGTTTCTTTTTATTTTGGGTTAAGTTTGACTTGGATGTGTTTTTTTTTTGTTGTTGTTGTTTTGTGAGATTCACCTCTATATTTGGAACTGTTTATGATGCTTTCGAATTTGTTTTGTACATGTTTCTTTTCTATAAAGATTATTTGAGGATTGTTATGAACCCATATGTGTTTGAGTTCTCAAAACCACCTTGGAGGAAGTTCTCCAGGGTTCAGGACTATGTTTTTGCTGCTAAAACACATGGCGCATTCAGGCCACACAGTAGTTTATTGGTCTTGGCAGCTCTGATCGTTGGCTGACGAGGCGAGCGGAGATGGTCGCTGTTTAGTTCCCCTTTCTCCCCTCCTTGTGTTTCAGAAAAGATGTCAGATTTTTCTGTCAGAGTCTTTTGAACAAACATTGCATTAATTTTATTCATTTTAAATTATATAACCACTTCATTTGTTTGTAGGGTTGGTGCCAGTTATTTAACAGAGTGCTCTTTTTTTTTTTTTTTGTTCCAGTCACATGTAACTGCTGTAAGTTAACTAAGATATATTTATAATTTTCATTGGTTGTAACTTGTATGTAAATATGAAGATGCTGTATATGTAGTTCTCCTTTGCAATACTAACAAGCTGTGTGTGACAGTGATTTACTTTGCTTTTTTCTATCTTTAATATAAAACTGCATTTGCTTTTGAATACAAATATGGTACTTTTTGGTCACTTTCTTTTAAAGATACTACATATATTACACTTTTGCATTTTTCTTAAACATTTTACATCACAATTCACAGATTTCTACAAATCTTCCAGCCATCTTTTGAGGAGATGTGTGTGTGTTAGAAGTAATAGTATCATTAATATAGTGACGTTGTGAAAAACTACTTTTTAATTTAACAATTTAATTCAATGTTAAGATATGAGAGTGTTACAACTGCCTGTTGTGGTAGTGACTGCATACCTAAGCATACCTCAATGGAAAAATATTAGTGCTTTAATATTACTGAAATTACCTTTTTGTATATGCAATAAGGTAAGTTCAGTAGTACTGAAGCACTAATATTACTTGAGCCAATTTCTTCAAGCTGCCATGAATGTTTAAAGCTATACTCTATTAAAACAATTTCTCTTTCACTTTTAATCAAATGTGTATTAGCTGACAAACCTAAGAACAGTCTTCAGTCAGATACTTCAGTGCAGTGATGTTCAAAAATTAATGGATAAAGATTATAAATTATTTATAAATAATCTATAACTACAGTTCACTCCCAAAATCTAGTAGGCTAGTTATAGGCTTTTGTTCATGTTAATAAGGCAGGAATGAATCATGTGATTATAAAGTATTGCTGGAAGGAGTGGCGATGACAACCACACTGGTTTTTTTGTCTTTTTTTATAGCGCTGGTAAGTCTAATTCATTCTGTTGAATCGATTCATTCTAAACAGTCGGTCCTCTTTCTATCATATGCAGTGTTGGGAAACGTTACTTTTGTAAAGTAATGGATTATTGTTACTTTCTAAAAAAAATAATTACGTTACTTTTTATGAAGTGTTGCGTTACTTTTTCTCATAAGGGCTCGGTTTGCTTGTTTGTTTTTAATATAAAAAGTTACATTTTTGGAAAATGTAAAAGCCCTTTCACACTTTTCACAAAGTGAAATTAATAAGCGTCATACCGAGTGTAAATCCAAGTCTGTACAGTAGAGGGCGCAAAACAAAACTTCCAGCTGTGCTGCCATTCTAGATTCTAAAACACTACGAACTCGAATATTATGTTTATCTAAAGTCATTTTTGCTTAGTATGGTTGAACTGGATCATTGAAAGCAAAGACTATTTAATAAAACGTGATTAAAAACATAGGAACATAAACATGAAGGACATTTGTGCTTTTTATCATATTTAATTATTGCATGTTTGGATAGCTGGATGCAGATGAGACCTGAAGCCACACCCATGAAATTTACAAATGGCCACGCCCACTCTTACAGGAACGAAGACCATAAGTTAATGTGGGCTCCAAAGCTCATTATTGTTGTCTTTTTTTGAGGTAAATTACATTAGGCAAGGCAAGTTTATTTATATAGCACATTTCATACACAAAGGTAATTCAAAGTGCTTTACATAAAAGGAAGTAGAATAATCATAAAAACAATCATTCACAAAGAGGCAGTAAAATAATCATAAAAACAATAATCACCGCAATAAAACAAAACAAAAAAAATTAAAACTTAAAATTATTTAAAATTGATTTAAAATAAAATTTAAGACAGTTAAAAATGGAAAAGGATTATACATAGTACACGTAGTTCGGACATAGCACAGTGCTCATTCATTAAATGCACAGCTAAACAGATGAGTCTTGAGTCTAGATTTAAATGTAGCTAATGTTTTAGAACATTTGATCTCTTCTGGAAGCTGATTCCAACTGCGGGCAGCATAATGGCTAAAAGCGGGTTCCCCTTGTTTTGTGCGAACCCTTGGTATTTCTAACTGACTCGATCCTAATGATCTGAGTGGTCTGTCAGGTTTATATTCAGTGAGCATATCTGCAATGTATTTAGGTCCTAGGCCATTGAGTGATTTATAAATGAGTAAAAGTACTTTAAAATCAATTCTAAATATAACTGGAAGCCAGTGTAGGGACCTGAGGACTGGTGTGATATGCTCAGATTTTCTGGTTCTAGTCAGAATCCTGGCAGCAGCGTTCTGGACGAGCTGCAGCTGTCTAATAGTCTTCTTGGGAAGGCCAGTGAGGAGACCATTACAATAATCCACCCTGCTTGTGATAAAGGCATGAACAAGTTTCTCCAAGTCTTGACTGGAAACAAAACATCTAATTCTTGCAATGTTTTTGAGATGATAGTATGCTGATTTAGTTACTGCTTTGACATGACTACTGAAACTAAGGTCTGACTCCGGAATCACACCAAGATTCCTGGTTTTTAGTTGTTTGACCCCTAGAGTCAAGGTATGCATTCACCTTAAGAACTTCCTCTTTGCTTCCAAGTGCAATGACTTCATTACATGACTATTCACAAGCTGTTTTACAAATATGTATAAATGTCATAATTATAATTAGCTGTGGTGCAGTAATCTTAACATTTAAAAAAAAAAAAAAAAAAAAAGAAAATCATATTCAAATAATAAATACAGAAATTGTTTATATTCTTTGTTTAGATCATAATTTAAAACATTCTATAATTAATTGAATGTTTGAAGAGTAACAGTGTGCATAAATAGCAAAACACATAGTAAAATATGTGGTAGAAATGTTTACTGTATAACAAAACAAAAAAAAAACAAAAAACAAAAAACAATTCTAATGTGAAGAACCACCAGAAGAATAACGTGCAATAAATAAATAACTGTTTGCACTACAAACCAGTTTGTTCATAATTAAGATAACACATTCAAATAGTACGGCAAGACACACCAATTTGCAATATCAAGTAGCAAAACAACCTATTTTGTACGGCTAAAAAGAGCTGGATGCGAATGAGACCGGAAGCCAGACTCATAAATTTTACAAATGGCAGCACCCACTCTTACGGAAAAATAAGGTGTAGTGCATAAATAAAGTGTAGGGCCTTACTTATAGCTAAATATGACCCCCTATAACACCACGCGTACAAGTGCTCTTGGTATTTATGTTTGTATTTATGGACTATTATATCACGAGTGACGGTGAGTCCTTAAAATTGGAAGACATTACGTATTTATATTTTTTTATTATTATTATTGCAAGTATAAAGCAGAATAACTACAACAATTCAATACAACTTTGGATGACAGGTTAAATAACAAAATAATAAAGGAAGACAATAAAGGAAATTTTAAATAAATCTTAATTTAAAAAACAAAAACATAAAACAAGAGGTACGGGTAACGGAGGTAGTAACTCAGATTACATAACATTCATCAAATCATTACACATTTTCATAATTTGACACTTTGTTGTTAATGTTTATAAGTGTTGTAATTAGGTAGTTAAAGTCACAAAGAAAATTATGTAATTTATTGGGTAATGTTGATGAAAAATTGTTGTTATATTTTTACAATTTCCCAGCCTTCATTTGTATGTGGGGCCCATATGGGTATGAACTAGGCTGAAAAATGGGCCCCATATAGGATTGTCCGCAGGTTCCGTAATGGTCCCATGTTAACTGCCCATGTGGATTTCATATAGGATTGAACTTGTCACAAAGTGGGACCCAACTGGGCAACATGCACAAGACCCATCTTGGTCCCAGCTTTAACCCAGCTAACATTTGATTGTGGGGCCCATGTGGGTTTGACATGGGCTGAAAAATGGGCTCTATATGGGACTGTCATTATTATTTTATTATTTTGCCAATAATAAATACATTATACATAACATTCTATGTTATGTTTACAATGGGAAAAATAACAGACTATATCACGCATAGTGAAATCAATGTCTAAATTGGATTTTGAAGCAAGGAATTTTGACCAAAAAGTCAAACCCCCCCAAAAAAAAGAAAAGAAAAATCAGCCTTCCAAGACTTAATATGACGTCATAAAGCGATCTGGAAGGACGCATTCTAAATGACTCTTGTTAAGTTCAAAGTTGCGCGGACGTACCTGTTCTCCTCACCGGATTTCTGACACGTTTGTCTGTTGTAACTCACATTGTGAATGTAAAAGCACGTTAGGTCGGTGTATTTGCCCCCCCTGCCGGGCTGTGGTGGTTGTAGGTGTGCAGGGGGCCCGTGTAGAGTCGTAAATGCCCGGTGTGGTGTAGTGCGTTGTGTGTGGTGGGGGGGTGTGACACGGTGACTGACAACAGGAGTGCGGGGTGGTTATTCTCTCTAACAAAAATTATCTTTAATGGTTTATAGCAACCCCACCCGACCCCGCTCTTCCTTAGTAATCGTTGTTAATCACTGTCAACACCTGCTATAAACCATATTTATGAGAAGATAAGAATCAAATGCATATTTAAAGTAATGAGGAAAAGAAATCAAAATACATTAAATAATATTAAGTGCAATAAACTTTAAAGATGAAACTGAATTTTTGTGTTGTTGTCTTGACTTAAACACTTCAAACTCATGATTCAAATCCAGCAAGATGTGATGCAGCATCCAAGACTTCAGTGCATGTTATACGTAAACTTGAAAATATAGTGGACAGAACACAAAAACAAATCAGTCTTCCACAGACTGGACTGCTGTGGGCTATAGGCCAATGATAGACCTGTGTTCAATGATATGACAAATGCACTTATTTATCACATTGATTTAAATCATCTACCATATAAAAATGCAAACGTAAGAAAATACATTACATTTGCTGTTATTAACAACACGAAGTGCATTAAACATTACATTACATGAAGGTTTCCCATACTGGTGTTTGTAAAGAAACTGCAGGGAGTTTAATGAAAAGATAATAATTAATTAAATCATAACAATAGTTAAATTAAAATAAATAGTTTTAAAAACCTTACTAAAAAATTAAATATTTTATTTGTTTACCTGCATGTCATGTGACCATAACCAACATCAGAAAACTGTAAACATGCAAACATGCAAATGTGATAATTAGTAAAATATTTATTTTAAAATCTCAGAGGTACTTCAATTAAATATATTAGGTGAAAGAGGATCAGATGATAAAAACGTTTGTGAATTTGTGCATTTTAATTTAAACTAAAGACATAGTAATACAAGGTTAAATATCATAGAGTGATAATTCAAATAAAATTCAGTGTTCATCAGTAGTTGACGCAATATTCAAACACTTCATAAACCTGAAATGATTTTTTTTTAAAATCAGTGGTCAAATTCTGTGTAGCCTCCTGACTAATGACTGGTCTATGTATGAATGCCCACAAAACTGGACTTTCTGAATGTATGTTAGCCTAGGCTATGTACAAGGTTGTAATGTAATCCATAAAAAAGTAACTGTAGTCTTTAATTGATTTCCATATTCCATTCAGTTGACTTTTTTCAATGCTAGACTACTATCAACGGTTTGGTTACCAACATAAACATCAAAATATCTTTCTTTGTGTTCAGTAGAAGAAAGAAACTCAAGTAGACTGTGATTAAATGATGACAGATTTTTCATTTTTGTGTCAACTGTCTTATCACACTCCGGCACATAGATGGCAGTAACGCACGGTTTTAGTTCGCTTGCAACCACGCAGTGAATCACTGAAGAAATTGGATCTGTAACTACTTTACAGTTTTGGAGTGAACATTTAGAAGATTAACTGAAAAAAAACCCCAACTACAATCTGTAGCTGTAACGAGCACTTAGATATAACTTTAATAAAGAACATTCATTTGCTTTTTGGCAGCGCTTGTCATGAAAATGACAGAGGAAAACAAAGCTGTTAAGCCAAGTGTTACTGAAGAGGATGTCCGACTGCTAATAAAAAGAAAAGATGATATTGAAGAGCAAATTAAAGCTTACTACGACATGCTACAAACCGTAAGTTCAAACCGTAGATATTAATATTTATGAATTTACGAATGTTCCTTGCGTAGCTCGTTTGACTGTATTTGGAGAGCGTTTATCTGTGTCTCAACGTGTAATGTAAACAAGAACGACACTGATAAGCAAAATACATGACGTGATGGCGACTTATATTTATATATAAATGACATTTGACGTACCATACAGTTTAATATTTTTAAAATAGTTCACTACAAAAGTGAAATACGGCATCTTAAACCAACTGATTTGTGTGGAGTCAGAATAGAGTCAAAATTACAAGTTTATAAGGATACAATATATAGGCTAAATATGACGCACGTATGCAAAATGTAATTCACATGCACAAAAAGGTAAAATACATTTACAAAATATGTTTCCCAAATGAAAACATAAATATACATTGTGTGTACAAAGTGTTGCAAACTCTCAAACAGATTGAGTCTGCGTTTGCAGTTTGAGTCTATTTTGACTGTATATTTTATTACATTTTTCCCCAGTGCTTTATGACATTACATATTCCTGCATTAAAGATGTTAAGTACACAGTCCACACTTTTATCTTTCTGTTAAATTTTCAAGTACTTTTTTTGCATTGTATAAAAGTTCTCTGTATTACATCAGTTCCTGCTCCCACCAATCAATTTTGAATAATACATAGGACAAAAATGTGTCACATCATTGACCCATGGCCTTATAAGGCAAGTCTTGACCTCTCATATGTGCAGATTTGATTTAATACTCACTTAATTTTAAGATTTTTCTTATATCTGTTAGAAAATATGACAAAATCTGATTCTAAACAGTTGGAGTCATTTAATTAGGCTGTAGTTGGTCGGCTGGAGTTTCAGCCATAGATTTGTAAGTGTTTAATATAGCCAGTTTATCGCCATGTTATTTGCTGCTATGCCTTAGTTTAAAATTATGCAGGTGGGACCCAATCCTTCAGTTTTCACGTTTGATAAATCTAAGTATGTCTTCTAAAGACATTTTTTCATGTGGTTTGTGTGTGTTTGCATTGCAGGCTGGTGTAGGTATGGACGCTCCTCTGGTTGATGTCGAAGGCTTTCCTCGTGCAGATGTGGATTTGTACAAGGTCCGAACAGCAAGGCACAACATCTCTTGTGAGTACATTTTCACGTGTGTGTTAAATAATTGTGGTGAACACAAAAAGTGCCATGATACTAGCACTGACATGTATAAAGGTATATAAATATGTTAATCATCCAGTAGCATAGTATATATCACAGTGCTATAGTTTTACCACCACTATGCCATGTTAGTGCCACAGTGTTTTTTTTTGAATTAACGTTAGCTTCATTTAGTAAGAAATTGGTAATTTGGTAATAAAAAACTAAAAAAACCCCTTATACTCTGATTTTGGATTTCAGCCTGAAATCTGACACGGTCAAGTTTATGTTCACTCAACACACGTACAGTGGAAACGATGTCAGATATTGGTGGCATTGTACAGAAAAAACCCTCAAAGTTACAAAATCTGATTACAATACTTCATAAACAAGTTTCTCTGTGTATACACACTGCCAGTCAAAAGTTTGTAATAATTAAGATTTTTGTTTTTAAGCCTAATATGCTCCCCAAGGCTGCAGTTATTTGATTAAAATGCAGTACTAAACAGTAATATTGTGAAATGTTTTTACAATTTAAAATAACTGCTTTCTGTTGTAATATGTGGTAAAATGTAATTTATTCCTGAGATGCAAAAGCTGAGTTTTCAGCATCATTACTCCAGTAATGTGATCCCTGAGAAATCATTCTAAAAAGCTGATTTGCTGCTCAGTTATTAATTACTATGCATATTAAGGTGCATATTTCCAATAATTTGCCATTCTTGTAACTCTTAAATTGCTAAATTTTTTACGTATATATATATTTTTTTAAAGGTTTACAGAATGATCACAAAGCGATCATGGTGGAGATCGAGGAGGCCCTTCATAAGCTGCATGCAACAGCAAGGGTCAAACATGAGAAGGATGAGACAAAGATGGAAGTCACTGAAGCGTCAGCGTCTCTTCCAGCCCCGTTTGCACTGGTGGATGCCGTAACACAGGGCTCCCCTGCTTTTCAGGCTGTGAGTTTGTGTGCCACTTCTAACTTTTTGAAAATAGGCTCATTTTCCAACTCCCGTAGGGTTAAACAGTTGAGTTTTACCGTTCTCGAATCCATTCAGCCGATCTCTGGGTCTGGCAGTAACACTTTTAGCATAGCTTACCATAGCTAATTGAATCTGATTAAACTGTTAACATCTCACTCAAAAATGACCAAAGAGTTTCAATATTTTTCCTATTTAAAACTTGACTCTACTGTAGTTACATCGTGTACAAAGACCAACGTAAAATGAAAAGTTGGATTTTCTAGGCTGATAGGGCTAGAACTATACTCTCATTCCATCGTAATAATCAAGGAACTTTGTTGCCGTACCATGGGTGCAGCAGGCGCAATGATATTACGCAGCGCCTGAAAATAGTCTCCCTGTGCAAGCAGGTTGTCACATTAGTTATGTTGACGGAATTTAGCCAGTTTTCAGGCGCTGCGTACTTTCATTGCACCTGCTGCAACCATGGTACGTCAACAGAGTTCCTTGATTATTACTAGAGATCGACCGATATACCGATTTACCGATATTTTCCCCTGATATTTAAGCATTTTACCATAAACGGTTATCGGTTTTGTAATATCGAATTCACAGATAAACGCCGCCATCTTGTGGGTGTTTTGAGAATTACCGAAAGAATCGCCATTTCAGCGCGTCTTAGGGGAGACGAGACAACAACAGCATGCATTGGTAAAGCACTTTCTTAACTGTAATTAGTAAACTTTATTTAACATGACAGCCATTAATGCACATATTAGATGTTACATAAATGCCTGAGATGTAGCTAGTTTATGCAGTTTTGGATCTAAGAAACAGACGAACTCACAGAGTCACGTCTGAATTAAATAATATACAGCCATGAATGAGCACATGTTGGAAATGAAAGCGTTGAATTTATTTCTCTATGTGTTGTCTATATGCTGCTCATATGTCTTGCGAAGTCGGAGTCGGCTAAAATAATCTGTCAAGTCCTGTCCCAATAAAGACTTAACTTTGACTGAATTAAATAATACAGCCATGAATGAGCGCATGTTGGAAATAAAAGCGCTTAATTTAATTCTCTCTGTTGTGTATATCATTAATCTCCTGAAGTTGCTTTCATTTTACTGTTCACTCAGGAAATGTTCCAGCACAGCCACCACATGTAACCTTTAACAAGATTCACTTGTTTAAAACACCCTAAATTATATTAACATTTACTATATAACCATTATTTTGCTAATACACATCACATTACATAAAAGTATACAACTCTGTGGAAATTAATTATTTATTATCTCTCTGAGCAATCGGAGTTTGAGTATAGTTCTGTGTAAACAGCGCTTTGTCAGAATCTGAATGAAGTTTATATGACTCCTGTCCTTTATTTATTTTCTCCATTTGAAAACATTAGACATTCTACATTTGTTTTGCTTAGTGTTGCAGCTGATGCATTTTATAAGCAAAAAAAGAAAAACTATAAATAAAAAGTTTTTATTGTTGTAATATGAAGATTAAGGAGGAAAAATCAAAGTGAAGTATGGACCTACTTTACTCAGTCATTTATTTACTTTATAACAGTGAATAAATATTGGTTCTGCATGTCAGTTATCGGGCACATAAACATGCAAATAATCTGTATCTGTAATAAAAAAAAATCAGTATTGGGCGATCACTAATTATTACGCCGGAATGAGAGTATAGTTTGTAGCCGTATCGGCCTAGAAAATCCAACTTTTCATTTTCCATCTGTCTTAATACACGATGTAACTACAGAATTAAATAGGAAAAATATCGAAACTCTTTGGTAATTTTTGAGCGAGATGCTAATGGTCTAATCAGAATCTATGATCTATGCTAAGGTATGCTAAAAGTGCTACCGCCAGGCCTGGAGATCAGCTGAATGAATTCAAAAACTGTAAAACTCAACTGTTTAACTCTAGGGGAGTTGGAAAATGAGCCTATTTTCAAAAAAAAAAAAAGTGGAGTGTTCCTTTAAACTTGTAAATAAATATGCATCTTTATGGAAGTAAAATAAGTTGCAACTTGTAAATGCTGTTTCTTGCTGACTTTAAGATCCTGTATATTTAAAATGATTACATTATATTGATTACATTCATTGCAAGTTTTATTCCATTTCATAGTAGTACTTAATTCTCTTTTTGAGCCTCTGCACAAACTGATGATGCAACTATAGATTTAAAACAGATGCACAGCATTTACAAAGTGTCTGTTTATTCACAGTTGATTTTTCGTGAGGAGACACATTTCACTGATTATTGTTTTCTTCTGTTTGTAGGGTTTGCGAGTCGGTGATGAGATAATAGAGTTTGGGTCCGTAAACACACAAAACTTCAGGAATCTGCGTGACATTGCTTCTGTTGTCCAACATAGTGAAGGGGTTTGTTGTAACTCTGACCGTTTTCCTTTTAGTTAAAACCTAGTGCATTTACTTATTCTCTTTAATACTTTACATTTCTGTTTAAATACTACATGGCTCAGTTTAATTTTGTCTTGATAGATTATTCTCCTATTTCTGTTTACTGTAGAAATCCCTACGTGTTGGGCTACTTCGAAGTGGACTAGAAGTGCATCTTAATTTGACTCCGAAGCAATGGTCTGGTAGAGGACTACTAGGGTAAATAATGTGATGTCGTATTAAATCATTTTAATTAGGAAAATATCAAGGTTTTGATGAACTGATAAATTGGTGGTGTTGCTTTTGTAAGTACAGAAAAAAATCATTACTAATGGCATTTTTATGCTTCTGTCAATAGGTGCAACTTAGTACCTCATCAGAGATGACCAGTGAAAGGGCAAGGATCGTATTTCTACCAAACAACACACATCTTTTGCACTAAATAAATTTGCAATGGGTTAACGTTAGTTTTCCTTTGCATTCATTGTAAAATAAATTTAAATAAATTACCAAGGAAAAATGACAGACCATTCAGTATAAGACTTAATATGTCAGAAAGGATGAACAGAGAATTTATTACTTTTTTCTCCTTTTAAATTTCTTGTTTCCATTTTTATGTTTAAATTCTTGTTCTAAAATTGGTGCATTATGGAACAAATCTGTTTCCTAATATTTTAATGTTAAAACAGCTGAATGGTAAGAACCAAGTCATTCTGAAGAGACTGGGCCCACGTGTAAAGGTTGCATAAGCTGCATATGCTTAATGTTACAGTTACAGTTTTCTTAGAACAGCAGGGTGAGTAAATAGTGTCTGAATTTTCATTTATGGGTGAACTATCCTTTTAATATGCGTGATAAACATATTACGGTGTTTCAATCTTTTTATTATATGAAAATCAGATTAAAACAAGACTTTCTTGGAAATGGAATCCTTTTACCATTTTTCTTTACTTCTCAAATGCCTTATAATTTCATATAAA